>NC_059373.1:1526585-1639085 GCF_019703515.2 Myxocyprinus asiaticus
AAAACCCTCAAACATGACCAGACCATGAAAACTGAGCTGAAATCTTTTTTTCTTTATTTATTTCTTGATCATGGGTACACCGAGATCTGCCTTTGAGATTAAAATTAAAAGAAAAGAAATTCAATAATGATTTGGATCATTTCATGTTCTCTGTTTTTTTCAATGCGCTGAAGTCGTGCTCTTAATACCTGTTCTCCTTTTTCTCTATGTGTGTATTACTTTTTATTCTTATTTCGTGTTCTTAATTGGTTTTTATTTTTTTTATTAATCTTGTATTTTCTTTAAAATGTATATGTAAAAAACTTTGAATTGCCATTTGTATGAAACTTGCCTTTCTTTCAATGGTTTTCCTGTATGTATTTATGAGTTTCCTTTTACAGTGTTTTTCTGAATATATCACAATTGTTTTTTTCATCACAGAGTGAGAAAGCAAGTGTGAGATTAAGAGAATAAGAATAAAGAAAGATAAAACTATGTTTTATTTTTCATGTATGCTTAATAACCAGTATGTATGTGTGTGTGTATGGGACTTTGTATATGTGTTATAATTTCAGCATAATATTGATTACAAGAAAAATATTGGTAACAATTTACATTAAGGTTCTATTTGTAAAGGGTTTATAAAGGGTTTTATTAATGACTAATAACTCATCTACAAATGCATTATAAATAATGTATATGCAGTTCTAACAACATGAATAAAAAGGATTTTCGTGCCATACTTCTCAAATAGTGAGCCAATTTAAACTCACATGTTATCAATTCTTAATAAAGGTATTTATAAATACTTACTTTAATCAAAATCATGAAAAGTCATAAGTAATTATTTTTGTCATGATGCAGCAAAGATTATTATAGAGAGAATAAAAAGTGTTGTGTTTGTATTCATTACTCTATTGTCTTGATGCCGCTACTCAGAGTTGTGACCTACATATATAAGTTGAAATGTCTCAGCCAAAAACCTTTCAGGTCTTCATGCCAATCCACAGAAATGAAGTATACCTGCAACTTTGATTTCTCTCACTTATTAAAAGTACTGTATATCTATATTTCTTCATTTCCCTTCATTTAATTGATCATTTATGAGTTAAGTAGCAATATCTGTAGCATGTAATACAAGTCTTAATGTAAGATGGATTTAAAAATTCTTTAGCTTAAAAAAGGTACCATAATGCAAGCTGAACAACCATGGCCTGTTTAATAAGTTACCCGTGAATCATTTACTGTATTAATTACTTATCAACATTAGTACGCTACGAAAGTGTACCTTAATGTAAAGTGGACACTAGTGAACCCCTAACCCTATCAACATTAATAAGATATGAAAGTGTACCTTAATGTAAAGTGGACACCAGTGAACCCCTAACCCTATCAACATTAATAAGATATGAAAGTGTACCTTAATGTAAAGTAGACACTAGTGAACCCCTAACCCTATCAACATTAATAAGATATGAAAGTGTACCTTAATGTAAAGTGGACACCAGTGAACCCCTAACCCTATCAACATTAATAAGATATGAAAGTGTACCTTAATGTAAAGTAGACACTAGTGAACCCCTAACCCTATCAACATTAATAAGATATGAAAGTGTATCTTAATGTAAAGTGGACACTAGTGAACCCCTAACCCTAACCCTATCAACATTAATAAGATATGAAAGTGTACCTTAATGTAAAGTAGACACCCGTTAACCCCTAACCCTATCAACATTAATAAGATATGAAAGTGTACCTTAATGTAAAGTAGACACCCGTTAACCCCTAACCCTATCAACATTAATAAGATATGAAAGTGTACCTTAATGTAAAGTGGACACCAGTGAACCCCTAACCCTATCAACATTAATAAGATATGAAAGTGTACCTTAATGTAAAGTGGACACCAGTGAACCCCTAACCCTATCAACATTAATAAGATATGAAAGTGTACCTTAATGTAAAGTAGACACTAGTGAACCCCTAACCCTATCAACATTAATAAGATATGAAAGTGTACCTTAATGTAAAGTGGACACCAGTGAACCCCTAACCCTATCAACATTAATAAGATATGAAAGTGTACCTTAATGTAAAGTAGACACTAGTGAACCCCTAACCCTATCAACATTAATAAGATATGAAAGTGTACCTTAATGTAAAGTAGACACCCGTTAACCCCTAACCCTATCAACATTAATAAGATATGAAAGTGTACCTTAATGTAAAGTAGACACCAGTGAACCCCTAACCCTAACAACATTAATAAGATATGAAAGTGTACCTTAATGTAAAGTAGACACTAGTGAACCCCTAACCCTATCAACATTAATAAGATATGAAAGTGTACCTTAATGTAAAGTGGACACCAGTGAACCCCTAACCCTATCAACATTAATAAGATATGAAAGTGTACCTTAATATAAAGTAGACACCAGTGAACCCCTAACCCTATCAACATTAATAAGATATGAAAGTGTACCTTAATGTAAAGTGGACACTAGTGAACCCCTAACCCTAACCCTATCAACATTAATAAGATATGAAAGTATATCTTAATGTAAAGTGGACACTAGTGAACCCCTAACCCTATCAACATTAATAAGATATGAAAGTGTACCTTAATGTAAAGTGGACACTAGTGAACCCCTAACCCTATCAACATTAATAAGATATGAAAGTATATCTTAATGTAAAGTGGACACCCGTTAACCCCTAACCCTATCAACATTAATAAGATATGAAAGTGTACCTTAATGTAAAGTAGACACCCGTTAACCCCTAACCCTATCAACATTAATAAGATATGAAAGTGTACCTTAATGTAAAGTGGACACCAGTGAACCCCTAACCCTATCAACATTAATAAGATATGAAAGTGTACCTTAATGTAAAGTAGACACCCGTTAACCCCTAACCCTATCAACATTAATAAGATTTGAAAGTGTACCTTAATGTAAAGTGGACACTAGTGAACCCCTAATCCTAACCCTATCAACATTAATAAGATATGAAAGTGTACCTTAATGTAAAGTAGACTCCCGTTAACCCCTAACCCTATCAACATTAATAAGATATGAAAGTGTACCTTAATGTAAAGTGGACACCGGGGGGTCACGTGATGCCATGCAAGGAGCAGACGTGTGAGCGACGAGCTCTGCACACTTTGCTGAATTTTCGATTACTCTCATGTTATAATCTGGTGAAATTTGATACACCCAGCTACACATTTGCCCTTTGTTGCAAAACATGGCAAAGAAGTCAAAATCCTCGGGCTCTGGAGACATTAAAAGACACTTACGTGTTCAGGATGAAAGCCCCGACAGGCCTACAGACCGGGGGACTCGATTTGGATGGTGTGGCGGGAGAAGGAATCCAGCGTCAGTTGTCCAACATGTCGGTGATGTTGATGAAGTTTCTTGCTGACTTGGAGGATCTAGCTGTAATACGTCGATCGATTACGGCGATGGAAATAAAATTCTCTGAGTTAGGACAGGCCCCGATCGATTCTGGCCAGATTTCTGAGATCATCCGATAAAGATCTTGTGTTGCCCCAGGCGAGGAGCAAAGGGAAGCTTTCTTGGAAGAACCATAATATTTTCTTGTTCCCGGACTTTGCGAGTTCGACAAGAGAGAAACGCGATCAGTTCAAGGAATGTAAGAAACTCTTACATCAGAAAAAGATCTTGTTTGCTCTGATGTTTCCGGCCAAATTGAGAATAGAAACGAAGGTCGGTCGCAAAGTATTTACATGTCCAAATCTGGCAATGTCTTTTATAGAATCAATGTCTGAGTAAACCATTGGATGTTTCTCATGTGAGTGGGTCTGACTCGCTGTACTAACTCTTGAGGAAGCTGGGCGACATTTTAGGTTTTTTGCGTTGGCTCCGCCGAGCAGCCGGAGCTTGTTTTGTGAATAACACTTTTCCTTAAAGAAACTTTTGCATTGATGAAATATTACTTTTGCATTGAAGTTCCCAGACAGATTGAGAGTGGACACTACGGATGACTGCAAAATATCTACATGCTCACACAAAGGATGTCTTTTATAAAGCTGATGGATTGTGTAAGTCATGGTATATACTTTTATGCAGCCTCCGAGTGAATTGGCTCGATCATCCGGGGAACCGGGATGCCAGTTTTGTTTCTTTTTGTGTTGGATCCGCCTAGCGGCTGGAGCTTGTTCTATTGAATAACACTCCTTTGGAACAGCTGTGGATTAATCTGTTTGTTCTTCATGCTTATTCCTCCTGCTGGCTGTAGTTTGTTTTGTTGAGTTTTTTTTAGGAGACATTGGAATGATTATGTCATCCGCTGTACTCATAACAGCCAGCTCACTGAACATTCGTTTGTCTGTCCGAGGAATCTGAATGGTTTTAAACCAGCTGGAATTTGTTTTGTGGAAGATCACACCTTTGAGACAGTTCTGTGAATGAATCTACACATACTTTTTGTTCATTCTTCCTATTGACTGGGTTTATTTTACAAAGTATTTTCTGTTATGTAAATTTGCCTCACAAATTTGTGAGGTAAAATTGAGCAATCCGATGGCAAAGTTGTCGTGGGGACTCGTGGGCGTTCATGGACCTTTTGAGTTTAAAGGGATTGTCGCTGGTTGGCGCTTTCATGCGCGGGGTTAATGCGCATGTTTTCTTTTTCTGTTTGTTTTGTTCCGGGGGATGTTCGGGGGTTGATTGTTTCATTAATGAGGAATGTGGTCTGTATAATTTTGTTTTTGACACACAGTTTATTTATTTTTATTATATCAATATGTCAGTTGTTAATATGAGTGTACTATCTCTCTCCACATGGAATGTAAATGGGTTGGGGCACCCCATAAAAAGAAGGAAGGTTATTACTTTTCTTAAACGTAAGACATATGATATAGTGTTTCTTCAAGAAACACATCTCTCCCCGCAGGAAGCTGAAAAATTTGTGAAGTTATGGGGTGGACACGTTTTTTTTAGTGTTGGCTCAAGTAAGAGCAAGGGAGTCATTATATTGATAAATAAACATCTACAATTCAAATGTCTCAAACAGACTAAAGATAAATTAGGAAGAGTGATTATTGTTTTAGCTGAAATTCAAAGGCAAAGGTTGAGTTTGGCTAATATTTACACACCTAACGTTGATGATCAGGGCTTTTTTATAGATCTTGAAGGGATGTTGCAAACCGCTGGCACCAATCATGATATGATATTGGGAGGAGACTTTAATCTTTTGATGGATTCAGTCCTTGATCATAGTGAAACAAAAATGTGTAAGCCCCCTAGAGCAACATTGACACTTCACAGGATGTGTAAAAATCTTGGTCTTACAGATATTTGGAGACTTTTGAACCCATCTGGTAGGGACTATACATTGTTTTCATCAGTCCATAAGATTTATTCTAGAATAGATTTTTTTATTTTTTTATATCCAAATCCCTCATTTCATCTGTTGTTGATTGCTCAATTGGAAATATCTTGGTGTTGCCATATACAGAAAAAAAGAAATCATATAGTTGGCGCCTTAATGTGTCCCTTTTGCAAAATCCTGATTTCCAACAAATGTTAAAGACTGAAATTAATGTTTATATGGAGACCAACTGGTCCTCAGTATCCTCTATGGGCGTGGCTTGGGAGGCACTTAAGGCGGTTCTTAGGGGTCAGATCATACAGTATGCCTCATTCATTAAAAAATCCAAAGCACAAGAACTTGTGGAGCTGGAAGGAAATATTAAAAGTGAGAGGCAGAGCTGAAGCGCCGAATGTCGTCTGATGGCCTCAGAGAATTGACTCGATTGAAATATAGATATAATACTATTTTGTCACGGAAAGTGGAGTTTTGGTTATTCAGGGCAAGACAGTCATACTTTGAGTCGGGTGACAAAGCAGGAAAACTTTTGGCTAGATATATAAAGCAGAGAGAGTCTTTTTCTATCATTCCCTCAGTGAAATCTGCTTGTGGTGAAATATTTACCTTGGCTATTGATATTAATAATGCTTTTAAAGAGTTCTATCTTGATCTCTATGGTTCCACGTCTTCATCCACTGATGAAGATATTAGGAACTTTGTGGAACCATTAGATCTTCCTAAACTGATGACTGTGCATAAAAAATTATCTTGATTCTGAGATAAACTTGGAGGAGCTTGATGAGGTAATTATAGCCTTGCCTACAGGCAAGGCTCCGGGGTCAGATGGTTTTGCCGCTGAATTTTTTAGATCTTATGCTACAGAACTGGCTCCACTTTTGTTAGAATTTATACGGAATCATTAAAGAACGGAAAGCTTCTGCCAACCATGACACAAGCCTGGATCAGTCTGATTATAAAAAAGGACAAAGATCCAAGCAAGTGTAAAAGTTACCAACCAATTTCCCTGATCCAGGTAGATGTAAAGATTTTGGCTAACCGATTAAGTTATGACATCTCTTATACATACAAATCAGGTGGGGTTTATTCGAGGCCATAGCTCTTCTGATAACATCAGGTGTCTCATCAATATCATGTGGTCAGTAGCGAATGATCAATCTCCGGTCACTGCCATCTCACTTGACGCCGAAAAGGCATTTGATATGGTAGAATGGGATTATCTTTTCTGGAAAGGTATGGGTTCGGGAGTACATTTATTGGTTGGATTAAGTTACTTTATAGACACCCTGTAGCAGCGGTGCAAACAAATGGGTTAATTTCAGATTATTTTACTCTGGATAGGGGCACCCGGCAGGGTTGCCCTCTTTCTCCATTATTGTTCTGTCTTGCCCTGGAACCATTAACAGCCGCGATAAGAAAGGAAGATGATTTTCCAGGGGTGACGGCGGGAGGTGTGGCGCATAAGCTTCTGCTTTATGCAGATGATATTTTATTATTCGTCTCCGACACTACTAGATCTAACCTTGCCTCCACAGAATTATTAACTCTTTTTCGAAATTCTCAGGATACAAAGTCAATTGGTCTAAATCTGAAGGTTTGGCTTTGACAGCGTACTGTCCAGTAACGATCTTCCAGCCGGGTGCCTTCCAGTGGCCCAAACAGGGAATGAAGTATTTGGGAATTATATTCCCAGCAAATTTGTCTGATTTAGTCAGAGATAATTTTGATCCCTTAATAAAGAGGTTTTCGAATGATGTGGACAGGTGGGCTTCATTACACTTATCGATGATTGGGAAGGTTAATGTTATTAAAATGAATTGTATTCCAAAATTTAACTACCTGCTACAGTCTCTCCCTGTAGATGTCCCCCTCTCTTATTTCAAGCAATTTGATAGCATAGCGAAGTCCTTCATTTGGAATGGTAAACGTCCCAGGTTAAATTTCAGTAAGTTACTTAGGCCGATTGACAAAGGTGGGTTAGGCCTACCCAAGATTTTATTTTATTATTATGCATTCAGTCTTAGACATTTGGTTCATTGGTCGCTTCCACCTGAGAGAGCTCCTCCCTGGTTTTGTATTGAAAAGGAAGTTCTTGCCCCTATCTCGCCACTGCAAAGCCTTTCGATTAAACTAGCTGGAGAGGTTAAGTCGCACCCTGTTATTTTGCATTTGCACTCGATATGGACAAAAGTGTCCAGAGTGTTTAATTCTGATATTTATTTAAACGTAGCCTCGACCATATGGCTGAACCCTAAACTATGTATTAATAGGTCCCCTTTCTGTTGGTCAGACTGGATTGTAAGGGGGGTTAATACACTTGGTGACCTATATGAGGGTGGAGTATTGAGATCTTTTGAAAATTTGATTCAACATTTTGGGATTCCCAGATCTCAATTTGATAAATATTTACAGCTGCGCCACCTGCTCTGCTCTGTTTTTGGGAGTAGCATACACCCCCCTAGAGCGGCAGATACTCTGGAAGTGGTGATTACTGCTTTTGGGAAGGGTCATGAGGCATCAGTGTATTACTCCCTGTTAATTCAGAGTCTGGGGGACCGAGCTTTAAATTCTCTTAAAAGATTATGGGAGAAAGATTTAAACTTGGTATTGGAGGAGGGAGTGTGGGCAAGGATTCTAAAAAACATAAAGTCTGCATCTAGAGATGCAAGGGTTCGCTTTATGCAATTTAAGATTTTACATAGATTTTATTGGACCCCCTCTAGATTGTATAGGCTTGGTCTTAAGGACCCACCCATCTGCTGGCGATGCCATACTGAAGATGGAGACACCATCCATGTTTTTTGGGGGTGCCTTAAGATCCAAGAATTTTGGCTGAAGGTGCAAAGTTTTGTGTGTGATGTGTTGGGCACTCAGGTCTCGTTCTGCCCCAGACTCTGTATTTTGGGAGATAGGGAGGTCATGGATTTGGTAGATAAGTACATGAAGGACTGGGTTTTGACCAGTGTGATGATTGGTAGGCCGGTTATTTTGAGGAGTTGGAAGTCGGATGGAGCACCCTCGTTCCCGGAGTGGTGCACGGAGATGGGGAGGGTGGCTGCCTTCGAGGAGGGGTCGAGCATTAGGATGGGGGTTAGGGAATCTTACAATAAGAAATGGGGCAATTATTTAGCATTTTTGAGGGAATCTCGAGGTGGGGCAATGGAGGAAGTAATTTAGAGTTTAGTTTTTTTTTTTTTTTTTAATTATTATTATACTTGATTATTGTTTGTTATTTTATGTTGTTGTTTTAGATTCTCTGTGTGTGTCTATATTCTATTGACCACAGGGGTGTTCATGGGGGGGTCAGGGTGGGTTGAGAGTTTGGTGGTGGGGGGGGATATAGTAGGGGTTTAATGTTTAAAGTGTTCGATTCATTATATAGATGTTGTTGTATTTTTTGTGTTAATTTATGAATCAATAAAAATGTTAATAACAAAAATGTAAAGTGCACACCAGTGAACCCCTAACCCTATCAACATTAATAAGATATGAAAGTGTACCTTAATGTAAAGTGGACACTAATGAACCCCTAACCCTATCAACATTAATAAGATATGAAAGTGTACCTTAATGTAAAGTGGACACCAGTGAACCCCTAACCCTAACCCTATCAGCATTAATAAGATATGAAAGTGTACCTTAATGTAAAGTAGACACCCGTTAACCCCTAACTCTATCAACATTAATAAGATATGAAAGTGTACCTTAATGTAAAGTGGACACTAATGAACCCCTAACCCTAACCCTATCAACATTAATAAGATATGAAAGTGTACCTTAATGTAAAGTGGACACCAGTGAACCCCAAACCCTATCAACATTAATAAGATATGAAAGTGTACCTTAATGTAAAGTAGACATCCGTTAACCCCTAACCCTATCAACATTAATAAGATATGAAAGTGTACCTTAATGTAAAGTGGACACTAGTGAACCCCTAACCCTATCAACATTAATAAGATATGAAAGTGTACCTTAATGTAAAGTGGACACTAGTGAACCCCTAACCCTAACCCTATCAACATTAATAAGATATGAAAGTATACCTTAATGTAAAGTGGACACTAATGAACCCCTAACCCTAACCCTATCAACATTAATAAGATATGAAAGTGTACCTTAATGTAAAGTGGACACTAGTGAACCCCTAACCCTAACCCTATCAACATTAATAAGATATGAAAGTATACCTTAATGTAAAGTGGACACTAGTGAACCCCTAACCCTAACCCTATCAACATTAATAAGATATGAAAGTATACCTTAATGTAAAGTGGACACTAATGAACCCCTAACCCTATCAACATTAATAAGATATGAAAGTGTACCTTAATGTAAAGTAGACACCCGTTAACCCCTAACCCTATCAACATTAATAAGATATGAAAGTGTACCTTAATGTAAAGTAGACACCCGTTAACCCCTAACCCTATCAACATTAATAAGATATGAAAGTGTACCTTAATGTAAAGTGGACACTAGTGAACCCCTAACCCTATCAACATTAATAAGATATGAAAGTGTACCTTAATGTAAAGTGGACACTAGTGAACCCCTAACCCTATCAACATTAATAAGATATGAAAGTGTACCTTAATGTAAAGTGGACACTAGTGAACCCCTAACCCTAACCCTATCAACATTAATAAGATATGAAAGTGTACCTTAATGTAAAGTGGACACTAATGAACCCCTAACCCTATCAACATTAATAAGATATGAAAGTATACCTTAATGTAAAGTGGACACTAATGAACCCCTAACCCTATCAACATTAATAAGATATGAAAGTGTACCTTAATGTAAAGTAGACACCCGTTAACCCCTAACCCTATCAACATTAATAAGATATGAAAGTGTACCTTAATGTAAAGTGGACACTAGTGAACCCCTAACCCTAACCCTATCAACATTAATAAGATATGAAAGTGTACCTTAATGTAAAGCAGACACCCGTTAACCCCTAACCCTATCAACATTAATAAGATATGAAAGTGTACCTTAATGTAAAGTAGACACCCGTTAACCCCTAACCCTATCAACATTAATAAGATATGAAAGTATACCTTAATGTAAAGTGGACACTAATGAACCCCTAACCCTAACCCTATCAACATTAATAAGATATGAAAGTGTACCTTAATGTAAAGTAGACACCCGTTAACCCCTAACCCTATCAACATTAATAAGATATGAAAGTGTACCTTAATGTAAAGCAGACACCCGTTAACCCCTAACCCTATCAACATTAATAAGATATGAAAGTGTACCTTAATGTAAAGTAGACACCCGTTAACCCCTAACCCTATCAACATTAATAAGATATGAAAGTATACCTTAATGTAAAGTGGACACTAATGAACCCCTAACCCTAACCCTATCAACATTAATAAGATATGAAAGTGTACCTTAATGTAAAGTAGACACCCGTTAACCCCTAACCCTATCAACATTAATAAGATATGAAAGTGTACCTTAATGTAAAGTGGACACTAATGAACCCCTAACCCTAACCCTATCAACATTAATAAGATATGAAAGTGTACCTTAATGTAAAGTAGACACCCGTTAACCCCTAACCCTATCAACATTAATAAGATATGAAAGTGTACCTTAATGTAAAGTAGACACCCGTTAACCCCTAACCCTATCAACATTAATAAGATATGAAAGTGTACCTTAATGTAAAGTGGACACTAGTGAACCCCTAACCCTATCAACATTAATAAGATATGAAAGTGTATCTTAATGTAAAGTGGACACCAGCGAACCCCTAACCCTATCAACATTAATAAGATATGAAAGTGTACCTTAATGTAAAGTGGACACCAGTGAACCCCTAACCCTATCAACATTAATAAGATATGAAAGTGTACCTTACTGTAAAGTAGACACCCGTTAACCCCTAACCCTATCAACATTAATAAGATATGAAAGTATACCTTAATGTAAAGTGGACACTAGTGAACCCCTAACCCTAACCCTATCAACATTAATAAGATATGAAAGTGTACCTTAATGTAAAGTGGACACTAATGAACCCCTAACCCTATCAACATTAATAAGATATGAAAGTATACCTTAATGTAAAGTGGACACTAATGAACCCCTAACCCTATCAACATTAATAAGATATGAAAGTGTACCTTAATGTAAAGTAGACACCCGTTAACCCCTAACCCTATCAACATTAATAAGATATGAAAGTGTACCTTAATGTAAAGTGGACACTAGTGAACCCCTAACCCTAACCCTATCAACATTAATAAGATATGAAAGTGTACCTTAATGTAAAGCAGACACCCGTTAACCCCTAACCCTATCAACATTAATAAGATATGAAAGTGTACCTTAATGTAAAGTAGACACCCGTTAACCCCTAACCCTATCAACATTAATAAGATATGAAAGTATACCTTAATGTAAAGTGGACACTAATGAACCCCTAACCCTAACCCTATCAACATTAATAAGATATGAAAGTGTACCTTAATGTAAAGTAGACACCCGTTAACCCCTAACCCTATCAACATTAATAAGATATGAAAGTGTACCTTAATGTAAAGCAGACACCCGTTAACCCCTAACCCTATCAACATTAATAAGATATGAAAGTGTACCTTAATGTAAAGTAGACACCCGTTAACCCCTAACCCTATCAACATTAATAAGATATGAAAGTATACCTTAATGTAAAGTGGACACTAATGAACCCCTAACCCTAACCCTATCAACATTAATAAGATATGAAAGTGTACCTTAATGTAAAGTAGACACCCGTTAACCCCTAACCCTATCAACATTAATAAGATATGAAAGTGTACCTTAATGTAAAGTGGACACTAATGAACCCCTAACCCTAACCCTATCAACATTAATAAGATATGAAAGTGTACCTTAATGTAAAGTAGACACCCGTTAACCCCTAACCCTATCAACATTAATAAGATATGAAAGTGTACCTTAATGTAAAGTAGACACCCGTTAACCCCTAACCCTATCAACATTAATAAGATATGAAAGTGTACCTTAATGTAAAGTGGACACTAGTGAACCCCTAACCCTATCAACATTAATAAGATATGAAAGTGTATCTTAATGTAAAGTGGACACCAGCGAACCCCTAACCCTATCAACATTAATAAGATATGAAAGTGTACCTTAATGTAAAGTGGACACCAGTGAACCCCTAACCCTATCAACATTAATAAGATATGAAAGTGTACCTTAATGTAAAGTAGACACCCGTTAACCCCTAACCCTATCAACATAAATAAGATATGAAAGTATACCTTAATGTAAAGTGGACACTAATGAACCCCTAACCCTAACCCTATCAACATTAATAAGATATGAAAGTGTACCTTAATGTAAAGTAGACACCCGTTAACCCCTAACCCTATCAACATTAATAAGATATGAAAGTGTACCTTAATGTAAAGTGGACACTAGTGAACCCTAACCCTAACCCTATCAACATTAATAAGATATGAAAGTGTACCTTAATGTAAAGTAGACACCCGTTAACCCCTAACCCTATCAACATTAATAAGATATGAAAGTGTACCTTAATGTAAAGTGGACACTAGTGAACCCCTAACCCTATCAACATTAATAAGATATGAAAGTGTACCTTAATGTAAAGTGGACACTAGTGAACCCCTAACCCTATCAACATTAATAAGATATGAAAGTGTACCTTAATGTAAAGTGGACACTAGTGAACCCCTAACCCTATCAACATTAATAAGATATGAAAGTGTACCTTAATGTAAAGTGGACACTAGTGAACCCCTAACCCTATCAACATTAATAAGATATGAAAGTGTACCTTAATGTAAAGTGGACACTAGTGAACCCCTAACCCTATCAACATTAATAAGATATGAAAGTGTACCTTAATGTAAAGTGGACACTAGTGAACCCCTAACCCTATCAACATTAATAAGATATGAAAGTGTACCTTAATGTAAAGTGGACACCAGTGAACCCCTAACCCTATCAACATTAATAAGATATGAAAGTATATCTTAATGTAAAGTGGACACTAGTGAACCCCTAACCCTATCAACATTAATAAGATATGAAAGTGTACCTTAATGTAAAGTAGACACCCGTTAACCCCTAACCCTATCAACATTAATAAGATATGAAAGTGTACCTTAATGTAAAGTGGACACTAGTGAACCCCTAACCCTATCAACATTAATAAGATATGAAAGTGTACCTTAATGTAAAGTGGACACTAGTGAACCCCTAACCCTATCAACATTAATAAGATATGAAAGTGTACCTTAATGTAAAGTGGACACTAGTGAACCCCTAACCCTATCAACATTAATAAGATATGAAAGTGTACCTTAATGTAAAGTGGACACTAGTGAACCCCTAACCCTATCAACATTAATAAGATATGAAAGTGTACCTTAATGTAAAGTGGACACTAGTGAACCCCTAACCCTATCAACATTAATAAGATATGAAAGTGTACCTTAATGTAAAGTAGACACCCGTTAACCCCTAACCCTATCAACATTAATAAGATATGAAAGTGTACCTTAATGTAAAGTGGACACTAGTGAACCCCTAACCCTAACCCTATCAACATTAATAAGATATGAAAGTGTACCTTAATGTAAAGTAGACACCCGTTAACCCCTAACCCTATCAACATTAATAAGATATGAAAGTGTACCTTAATGTAAAGTAGACACCCGTTAACCCCTAACCCTATCAACATTAATAAGATATGAAAGTATACCTTAATGTAAAGTGGACACTAGTGAACCCCTAACCCTAACCCTATCAACATTAATAAGATATGAAAGTGTACCTTAATGTAAAGTAGACACCCGTTAACCCCTAACCCTATCAACATTAATAAGATATGAAAGTGTACCTTAATGTAAAGTAGACACCCGTTAACCCCTAACCCTATCAACATTAATAAGATATGAAAGTGTACCTTAATGTAAAGTAGACACCCGTTAACCCCTAACCCTATCAACATTAATAAGATATGAAAGTATACCTTAATGTAAAGTGGACACTAGTGAACCCCTAACCCTAACCCTATCAACATTAATAAGATATGAAAGTGTACCTTAATGTAAAGTAGACACCCGTTAACCCCTAACCCTATCAACATTAATAAGATATGAAAGTGTACCTTAATGTAAAGTGGACACTAGTGAACCCCTAACCTAACCCTATCAACATTAATAAGATATGAAAGTGTACCTTAATGTAAAGTAGACACCCGTTAACCCCTAACCCTATCAACATTAATAAGATATGAAAGTGTACCTTAATGTAAAGTAGACACCCGTTAACCCCTAACCCTATCAACATTAATAAGATATGAAAGTGTACCTTAATGTAAAGTGGACACTAGTGAACCCACCTAACCCTATCAACATTAATAAGATATGAAAGTGTACCTTAATGTAAAGTAGACACCAGTGAACCCCTAACCCTATCAACATTAATAAGATATGAAAGTGTACCTTAATGTAAAGTGGACACTAGTGAACCCCTAACCCTATCAACATTAATAAGATATGAAAGTGTACCTTAATGTAAAGTAGACACCCGTTAACCCCTAACCCTATCAACATTAATAAGATATGAAAGTGTACCTTAATGTAAAGTGGACACTAGTGAACCCCTAACCCTATCAACATTAATAAGATATGAAAGTGTACCTTAATGTAAAGTGACACGTAACCCTAACCCTATCAACATTAATAAGATATGAAAGTGTACCTTAATGTAAAGTAGACACCCGTTAACCCCTAACCCTATCAACATTAATAAGATATGAAAGTGTACCTTAATGTAAAGTGGACACTAGTGAACCCCTAACCCTATCAACATTAATAAGATATGAAAGTGTACCTTAATGTAAAGTAGACACCAGTGAACCCCTAACCCTATCAACATTAATAAGATATGAAAGTGTACCTTAATGTAAAGTGGACACTAGTGAACCCCTAACCCTATCAACATTAATAAGATATGAAAGTGTACCTTAATGTAAAGTGGACACTAGTGAACCCCTAACCCTATCAACATTAATAAGATATGAAAGTGTACCTTAATGTAAAGTGGACACTAGTGAACCCCTAACCCTATCAACATTAATAAGATATGAAAGTGTACCTTAATGTAAAGTGGACACTAGTGAACCCCTAACCCTATCAACATTAATAAGATATGAAAGTGTACCTTAATGTAAAGTGGACACTAGTGAACCCCTAACCCTATCAACATTAATAAGATATGAAAGTGTACCTTAATGTAAAGTGGACACTAGTGAACCCCTAACCCTATCAACATTAATAAGATATGAAAGTGTACCTTAATGTAAAGTGGACACCAGTGAACCCCTAACCCTATCAACATTAATAAGATATGAAAGTGTACCTTAATGTAAAGTGGACACTAGTGAACCCCTAACCCTATCAACATTAATAAGATATGAAAGTGTACCTTAATGTAAAGTGGACACCAGTGAACCCCTAACCCTATCAACATTAATAAGATATGAAAGTGTACCTTAATGTAAAGTGGACACCAGTGAACCCCTAACCCTATCAACATTAATAAGATATGAAAGTGTATCTTAATGTAAAGTGGACACTAGTGAACCCCTAACCCTATCAACATTAATAAGATATGAAAGTGTACCTTAATGTAAAGTAGACACCCGTTAACCCCTAACCCTATCAACATTAATAAGATTTGAAAGTGTACCTTAATGTAAAGTGGACACTAGTGAACCCCTAATCCTAACCCTATCAACATTAATAAGATATGAAAGTGTACCTTAATGTAAAGTAGACACCCGTTAACCCCTAACCCTATCAACATTAATAAGATATGAAAGTGTACCTTAATGTAAAGTAGACACCCGTTAACCCCTAACCCTATCAACATTAATAAGATATGAAAGTGTACCTTAATGTAAAGTGGACACTAGTGAACCCCTAACCCTATCAACATTAATAAGATATGAAAGTGTACCTTAATGTAAAGTAGACACCCGTTAACCCCTAACCCTATCAACATTAATAAGATTTGAAAGTGTACCTTAATGTAAAGTGGACACTAGTGAACCCTAATCCTAACCCTATCAACATTAATAAGATATGAAAGTGTACCTTAATGTAAAGTAGACACCCGTTAACCCCTAACCCTATCAACATTAATAAGATATGAAAGTGTACCTTAATGTAAAGTGGACACTAGTGAACCCCTAACCCTATCAACATTAATAAGATATGAAAGTGTACCTTAATGTAAAGTGGACACTAGTGAACCCCTAATCCTAACCCTATCAACATTAATAAGATATGAAAGTGTACCTTAATGTAAAGTAGACACCCGTTAACCCCTAACCCTATCAACATTAATAAGATATGAAAGTGTACCTTAATGTAAAGTGGACACTAGTGAACCCCTAACCCTATCAACATTAATAAGATATGAAAGTGTACCTTAATGTAAAGTAGACACCCGTTAACCCCTAACCCTATCAACATTAATAAGATATGAAAGTGTACCTTAATGTAAAGTGCACACTAGTGAACCCCTAACCCTATCAACATTAATAAGATATGAAAGTGTACCTTAATGTAAAGTAGACACCCGTTAACCCCTAACCCTATCAACATTAATAAGATATGAAAGTGTACCTTAATGTAAAGTGGACACTAGTGAACCCCTAATCCTAACCCTATCAACATTAATAAGATATGAAAGTGTACCTTAATGTAAAGTAGACACCCGTTAACCCCTAACCCTATCAACATTAATAAGATATGAAAGTGTACCTTAATGTAAAGTGGACACTAGTGAACCCCTAACCCTATCAACATTAATAAGATATGAAAGTGTACCTTAATGTAAAGTGGACACTAGTGAACCCCTAATCCTAACCCTATCAACATTAATAAGATATGAAAGTGTACCTTAATGTAAAGTAGACACCCGTTAACCCCTAACCCTATCAACATTAATAAGATATGAAAGTGTACCTTAATGTAAAGTGGACACTAGTGAACCCCTAACCCTATCAACATTAATAAGATATGAAAGTGTACCTTAATGTAAAGTGGACACTAGTGAACCCTAATCTAACCCTATCAACATTAATAAGATATGAAAGTGTACCTTAATGTAAAGTAGACACCCGTTAACCCCTAACCCTATCAACATTAATAAGATTTGAAAGTGTACCTTAATGTAAAGTGGACACTAGTGAACCCCTAACCCTATCAACATTAATAAGATATGAAAGTGTACCTTAATGTAAAGTGGACACTAGTGAACCCCTAACCCTATCAACATTAATAAGATATGAAAGTGTACCTTAATGTAAAGTAGACACCCGTTAACCCCTAACCCTATCAACATTAATAAGATATGAAAGTATACCTTAATGTAAAGTGGACACCCGTTAACCCCTAACCCTATCAACATTAATAAGATATGAAAGTGTACCTTAATGTAAAGTGGACACTAGTGAACCCCTAACCCTAACCCTATCAACATTAATAAGATATGAAAGTATACCTTAATGTAAAGTGGACACCCGTTAACCCCTAACCCTATCAACATTAATAAGATATGAAAGTGTACCTTAATGTAAAGTGGACACCCGTTAACCCCTAACCCTATCAACATTAATAAGATATGAAAGTGTACCTTAATGTAAAGTGGACACTAGTGAACCCCTAACCCTATCAACATTAATAAGATATGAAAGTGTACCTTAATGTAAAGTGGACACTAGTGAACCCCTAACCCTATCAACATTAATAAGATATGAAAGTGTACCTTAATGTAAAGTGGACACTAGTGAACCCCTAACCCTATCAACATTAATAAGATATGAAAGTGTACCTTAATGTAAAGTGGACACTAGTGAACCCCTAACCCTATCAACATTAATAAGATATGAAAGTATATCTTAATGTAAAGTGGACACTAGTGAACCCCTAACCCTATCAACATTAATAAGATATGAAAGTGTACCTTAATGTAAAGTAGACACCCGTTAACCCCTAACCCTATCAACATTAATAAGATATGAAAGTATACCTTAATGTAAAGTAGACACCCGTTAACCCCTAACCCTATCAACATTAATAAGATTTGAAAGTGTACCTTAATGTAAAGTGGACACTAGTGAACCCCTAATCCTAACCCTATCAACATTAATAAGATATGAAAGTGTACCTTAATGTAAAGTAGACACCCGTTAACCCCTAACCCTATCAACATTAATAAGATATGAAAGTGTACCTTAATGTAAAGTGCACACTAGTGAACCCCTAACCCTATCAACATTAATAAGATATGAAAGTATATCTTAATGTAAAGTGGACACTAGTGAACCCCTAACCCTAACCCTATCAACATTAATAAGATATGAAAGTATACCTTAATGTAAAGTGGACACCCGTTAACCCCTAACCCTATCAACATTAATAAGATATGAAAGTGTACCTTAATGTAAAGTGGACACCCGTTAACCCCTAACCCTATCAACATTAATAAGATATGAAAGTGTACCTTAATGTAAAGTGCACACTAGTGAACCCCTAACCCTATCAACATTAATAAGATATGAAAGTATACCTTAATGTAAAGTAGACACCCGTTAACCCCTAACCCTATCAACATTAATAAGATATGAAAGTGTACCTTAATGTAAAGTGGACACTAGTGAACCCCTAACCCTATCAACATTAATAAGATATGAAAGTGTACCTTAATGTAAAGTAGACACCCGTTAACCCCTAACCCTATCAACATTAATAAGATATGAAAGTGTACCTTAATGTAAAGTGGACACTAGTGAACCCCTAACCCTATCAACATTAATAAGATATGAAAGTATATCTTAATGTAAAGTGGACACTAGTGAACCCCTAACCCTATCAACATTAATAAGATATGAAAGTGTACCTTAATGTAAAGTGGACACCCGTTAACCCCTAACCCTATCAACATTAATAAGATATGAAAGTGTACCTTAATGTAAAGTGGACACCCGTTAACCCCTAACCCTATCAACATTAATAAGATATGAAAGTGTACCTTAATGTAAAGTGCACACTAGTGAACCCCTAACCCTATCAACATTAATAAGATATGAAAGTATATCTTAATGTAAAGTGGACACCCGTTAACCCCTAACCCTATCAACATTAATAAGATATGAAAGTGTACCTTAATGTAAAGTGGACACCCGTTAACCCCTAACCCTATCAACATTAATAAGATATGAAAGTGTACCTTAATGTAAAGTGGACACTAGTGAACCCCTAACCCTATCAACATTAATAAGATATGAAAGTGTACCTTAATGTAAAGTGGACACTAGTGAACCCCTAACCCTATCAACATTAATAAGATATGAAAGTGTACCTTAATGTAAAGTGGACACCCGTTAACCCCTAACCCTATCAACATTAATAAGATATGAAAGTGTACCTTAATGTAAAGTGGACACTAGTGAACCCCTAACCCTATCAACATTAATAAGATATGAAAGTGTACCTTAATGTAAAGTGGACACTAGTGAACCCCTAACCCTATCAACATTAATAAGATATGAAAGTATACCTTAATGTAAAGTGGACACCAGTGAAGCCCTAACCCTATCAACATTAATAAGATATGAAAGTGTACCTTAATGTAAAGTGGACACCAGTGAACCCCTAACCCTATCAACATTAATAAGATATGAAAGTATATCTTAATGTAAAGTGGACACTAGTGAACCCCTAACCCTATCAACATTAATAAGATATGAAAGTGTACCTTAATGTAAAGTGGACACCAGTGAACCCCTAACCCTATCAACATTAATAAGATATGAAAGTATATCTTAATGTAAAGTGGACACTAGTGAACCCCTAACCCTATCAACATTAATAAGATATGAAAGTGTACCTTAATGTAAAGTGGACACCAGTGAACCCCTAACCCTATCAACATTAATAAGATATGAAAGTGTACCTTAATGTAAAGTGGACACTAGTGAACCCCTAACCCTATCAACATTAATAAGATATGAAAGTATACCTTAATGTAAAGTGGACACCAGTGAACCCCTAACCCTATCAACATTAATAAGATATGAAAGTGTACCTTAATGTAAAGTGGACACCAGTGAACCCCTAACCCTATCAACATTAATAAGATATGAAAGTATATCTTAATGTAAAGTGGACACTAGTGAACCCCTAACCCTATCAACATTAATAAGATATGAAAGTGTACCTTAATGTAAAGTAGACACCCGTTAACCCCTAACCCTATCAACATTAATAAGATTTGAAAGTGTACCTTAATGTAAAGTGGACACTAGTGAACCCCTAACCCTATCAACATTAATAAGATATGAAAGTGTACCTTAATGTAAAGTGGACACTAGTGAACCCCTAACCCTATCAACATTAATAAGATATGAAAGTATACCTTAATGTAAAGTGGACACCAGTGAACCCCTAACCCTATCAACATTAATAAGATATGAAAGTGTACCTTAATGTAAAGTGGACACCAGTGAACCCCTAACCCTATCAACATTAATAAGATATGAAAGTATATCTTAATGTAAAGTGGACACTAGTGAACCCCTAACCCTATCAACATTAATAAGATATGAAAGTGTACCTTAATGTAAAGTGGACACCAGTGAACCCCTAACCCTATCAACATTAATAAGATATGAAAGTATATCTTAATGTAAAGTGGACACTAGTGAACCCCTAACCCTATCAACATTAATAAGATATGAAAGTGTACCTTAATGTAAAGTGGACACCAGTGAACCCCTAACCCTATCAACATTAATAAGATATGAAAGTGTACCTTAATGTAAAGTGGACACTAGTGAACCCCTAACCCTATCAACATTAATAAGATATGAAAGTATACCTTAATGTAAAGTGGACACCAGTGAACCCCTAACCCTATCAACATTAATAAGATATGAAAGTGTACCTTAATGTAAAGTGGACACCAGTGAACCCCTAACCCTATCAACATTAATAAGATATGAAAGTATATCTTAATGTAAAGTGGACACTAGTGAACCCCTAACCCTATCAACATTAATAAGATATGAAAGTGTACCTTAATGTAAAGTAGACACCCGTTAACCCCTAACCCTATCAACATTAATAAGATTTGAAAGTGTACCTTAATGTAAAGTGGACACTAGTGAACCCCTAATCCTAACCCTATCAACATTAATAAGATATGAAAGTGTTCCTTAATGTAAAGTAGACACCCGTTAACCCCTAACCCTATCAACATTAATAAGATTTGAAAGTGTACCTTAATGTAAAGTGGACACTAGTGAACCCCTAATCCTAACCCTATCAACATTAATAAGATATGAAAGTGTACCTTAATGTAAAGTAGACACCCGTTAACCCCTAACCCTATCAACATTAATAAGATATGAAAGTGTACCTTAATGTAAAGTGGACACCGGGGGTCACGTGATGCCATGCAAGGAGCAGACGTGTGAGCGACGAGCTCTGCACACTTTGCTGAATTTTCGATTACTCTCATGTTATAATCTGGTGAAATTTGATACACCCAGTTACACATTTGCCTTTTGTTGCAAAACATGGCAAAGAAGTCAAAATCCTCGGGCTCTGGAGACATTAAAAGACACTTACGTGTTCAGGATGAAAGCCCCGACAGGCCACAGACCGGGGACTCGATTTGGATGGCGTGGCGGGAGAAGGAATCCAGCGTCAGTTGTCCAACATGTCGGTGATGTTGATGAAGATTCTTGCTGACTTGGAGGATCTAGCTGTAATACGTCGATCGATTATGGCGATGGAAATAAAATTCTCTGAGTTAGGACAGGCCCCGATCGATTCTGGCCAGATTTCTGAGATCATCCGATAAAGATCTTGTGTTGCACCAGGCGAGGAGCAAAGGGAAGCTTTCTTGGAAGAACCATAATATTTTCTTGTTCCCGGACTTTGCGAGTTCGACAAGAGAGAAACGCGATCAGTTCAAGGAATGTAAGAAACTCTTACATCAGAAAAAGATCTTGTTTGCTCTGATGTTTCCGGCCAAATTGAGAATAGAAACGAAGGTCGGTCGCAAAGTATTTACATGTCCAAATCTGGCAATGTCTTTTATAGAATCAATGTCTGAGTAAACCATTGGATGTTTCTCATGTGAGTGGGTCTGACTCGCTGTACTAACTCTTGAGGAAGCTGGGCAACATTTTAGGTTTTTTGCGTTGGTTCCGCCGAGCAGCCGGAGCTTGTTTTGTGAATAACACTTTTCCTTAAAGAAACTTTTGCATTGATGAAATATTACTTTTGCATTGAAGTTCCCGGACAGATTGAGAGTGGACACTACGGATGACTGCAAAATATCTACATGCTCACACAAAGGATGTCTTTTATAAAGCTGATGGATTGTGTAAGTCATGGTATATACTTTTATGCAGCCTCCGAGTGAATTGGCTCGATCATCCGGGGAACCGGGATGCCAGTTTTGTTTCTTTTTGTGTTGGATCTGCCTAGCGGCTGGAGCTTGTTCTATTGAATAACACTCCTTTGGAACAGCTGTGGATTAATCTGTTTGTTCTTCATGCTTATTCCTCCTGCTGGCTGTAGTTTGTTTTGTTGAGTTTTTTTTAGGAGACATTGGAATGATTATGTCATCCGCTGTACTCATAACAGCCAGCTCACTGAACATTCGTTTGTCTGTCCGAGGAATCTGAATGGTTTTAAACCAGCTGGAATTTGTTTTGTGGAAGATCACACCTTTGAGACAGTTCTGTGAATGAATCTACACATACTTTTTGTTCATTCTTCCTATTGACTGGGTTTATTTTACAAAGTATTTTCTGTTATGTAAATTTGCCTCACAAATTTGTGAGGTAAAATTGAGTAATCCGATGGCAAAGTTGTCGTGGGGACTCGTGGGCGTTCATGGACCTTTTGAGTTTAAAGGGATTGTCGCTGGTTGGCGCTTTCGTGCGCGGGGTTAATGCGCATGTTTTCTTTTTTCTGTTTGTTTTGTTCCGGGGGATGTTCGGGGGTTGATTGTTTCATTAATGAGGAATGTGGTCTGTATAATTTTGTTTTTGACACACAGTTTATTTATTTTTATTATATCAATATGTCAGTTGTTAATATGAGTGTACTATCTCTCTCCACATGGAATGTAAATGGGTTGGGGCACCCCATAAAAAGAAGGAAGGTTATTACTTTTCTTAAACGTAAGACATATGATATAGTGTTTCTTCAAGAAACACATCTCTCCCCGCAGGAAGCTGAAAAATTTGTGAAGTTATGGGGTGGACACGTTTTTTTTAGTGTTGGCTCAAGTAAGAGCAAGGGAGTCATTATATTGATAAATAAACATCTACAATTCAAATGTCTCAAACAGACTAAAGATAAATTAGGAAGAGTGATTATTGTTTTAGCTGAAATTCAAGGGCAAAGGTTGATTTTGGCTAATATTTACACACCTAACGTTGATGATCAGGGCTTTTTTATAGATCTTGAAGGGATGTTGCAAGCCACTGGCACCCCTCATGATATAATATTGGGAGGAGACTTTAATCTTTTGATGGATTCAGTCCTTGATCATAGTGAAACAAAAATGTGTAAGCCCCCTAGAGCAACATTGACACTTCACAGGATGTGTAAAAATCTTGGTCTTACAGATATTTGGAGACTTTTGAACCCATCTGGTAGGGACTATACATTGTTTTCATCAGTCCATAAGATTTATTCTAGAATAGATTTTTTTATTTTTTTATATCCAAATCCCTCATTTCATCTGTTGTTGATTGCTCAATTGGAAATATCTTGGTGTTGCCATATACAGAAAAAAATAAATCATATAGTTGGCGCCTTAATGTGTCCCTTTTGCAAAATCCTGATTTCCAACAAATGTTAAAGACTGAAATTAATGTTTATATGGAGACCAAATGGTCCTCAGTATCCTCTATGGGCGTGGCTTGGGAGGCACTTAAGGCGGTTCTTAGGGGCCAGATCATACAGTATGCCTCATTCATTAAAAAATCCAAAGCACAAGAACTTGTGGAGCTGGAAGGAAATATTAAAAGTGAGAGGCAGAGCTGAAGCGCCGAATGTCGTCTGATGGCCTCAGAGAATTGACCCGATTGAAATATAGATATAAAACTATTTTGTCACGGAAAGTGGTGTTTTGGTTATTCAGGGCAAGACAGTCATACTTTGAGTCGGGTGACAAAGCAGGAAAACTTTTGGCTAGATATATAAAGCAGAGAGAGTCTTTTTCTATCATTCCCTCAGTGAAATCTGCTTGTGGTGAAATATTTACCTTGGCTATTGATATTAATAATGCTTTTAAAGAGTTCTATCTTGATCTCTTTGGTTCCACGTCTTCATCTACTGATGAAGGTATTAGGAACTTTGTGGAACCATTAGATCTTCCTAAACTGATGACTGTGCATAAAAAATTATCTTGATTCTGAGATAAACTTGGAGGAGCTTGATGAGGTAATTATAGCCTTGCCTACAGGCAAGGCTCCGGGGTCAGATGGTTTTGCCGCTGAATTTTTTAGATCTTATGCTACAGAACTGGCTCCACTCTTGTTCGAATTTATACGTAATCATTAAAGAACGGAAAGCTTCTGCCAACCATGACACAAGCCTGGATCAGTCTGATTATAAAAAAGGACAAAGATCCAAGCGAGTGTATAAGTTACCAACCAATTTCCCTGATCCAGCTAGATGTAAAGATTTTGGCTAACCGATTAAGTTATGACATCTCTTATACATATAGATCAGGTGGGGTTTATTCGAGGCCATAGCTCTTCTGATAACATCAGGTGTCTCATCAATATCATGTGGTCAGTAGCGAATGATCAATCTCCGGTTGCTGCCATCTCACTTGACGCCGAAAAGGCATTTGATATGGTAGAATGGGATTATCTTTTCTGAAAAGGTATGGGTTCGGGAGTACATTTATTGGTTGGATTAAGTTACTTTATACACACCCTGTAGCAGCGGTGCAAACAAATTGGTTAATTTCAGATTATTTTACTCTGGATAGGGGCACCAGGCAGGGTTGCCCTCTTTCTCCATTATTGTTCTGTCTTGCCCTGGAACCATTAACAGCCACGATAAGAAAGGAAGATGATTTTCCAGGGGTGACGGCGGGAGGTGTGGCGCATAAGCTTCTGCTTTATGCAGATGATATTTTATTATTCGTCTCCAACCCTACTAGATCTATGCCTTGCCTCCACAGAATTATTAACTCCTTTTCTAAATTCTCAGGATACAAAGTCAATTGGTCTAAATCTGAAGGTTTGGCTTTGACAGCGTACTGTCCAGTAACGACCTTCCAGCCGGGTGCCTTCCAGTGGCCCAAACAGGGAATGAAGTATTTGGGAATTATATTCCCAGCAAATTTGTCTGATTTAGTCAGAGATAATTTTGATCCCTTAATAAAGAGGTTTTCGAATGATGTGGACAGGTGGGCTTCATTACACTTATCGATGATTGGGAAGGTTAATGTTATTAAAATGAATTGTATTCCAAAATTTAACTACCTGCTACAGTCTCTCCCTGTAGATGTCCCCCTCTCTTATTTCAAGCAATTTGATAGCATAGCGAAGTCCTTCATTTGGAATGGTAAACGTCCCAGGTTAAATTTCAGTAAGTTACTTAGGCCGATTGACAAAGGTGGGTTAGGCCTACCCAAGACTTTATTTTATTATTATGCATTCAGTCTTAGACATTTGGTTCATTGGTCGCTTCCACCTGAGAGAGCTCCTCCCTGGTTTTGTATTGAAAAGGAAGTTCTTGCCCCTATCTCACCACTGCAAAGCCTTTTGATTAAACTAGCTGGAGAGGTTAAGTCGCACCCTGTTATTTTGCATTTGCACTCGATATGGACAAAAGTGTCCAGAGTGTTTAATTCTGATATTTATTTAAACGCAGCCTCGACCATATGGCTGAACCCTAAACTATGTATTAATAGGTCCCCATTCTGTTGGTCAGACTGGATTGTGAGGGGGGTTAATACACTTGGTGACCTATATGAGAGTGGAGTATTGAGATCTTCTGAAAATTTGATTCAATATTTTGGGATTCCCAGATCTCAATTTTATAAATATTTACAGCTGCGCCTACCCTAACCCTATCAACATTAATAAGATATGAAAGTGTACCTTAATGTAAAGTAGACACCCGTTAACCCCTAACCCTAACAACATTAATAAGATATGAAAGTGTATCTTAATGTAAAGTGGACACCAGTGAACCCCTAACCCTATCAACATTAATAAGATATGAAAGTGTACCTTAATGTAAAGTGGACACCAGTGAACCCCTAACCCTATCAACATTAATAAGATATGAAAGTGTACCTTAATGTAAAGTGGACACCAGTGAACCCCTAACCCTATCAACATTAATAAGATATGAAAGTATACCTTAATGTAAAGTAGACACCCGTTAACCCCTAACCCTATCAACATTAATAAGATATTAAAGTGTATCTTAATGTAAAGTGGACACCAGTGAACCAATTTACTAATGACTTACCAATATCTAAAAGGCATACTGTCAGAAGAAGTATTGCATAATGTCAGTAAGTCTAAAATACCTATATATTATTATTAATATTACTGATTTGTTTTTTTCAAAATCTGTTCTAACCAACTGTGGGTAAGTTTTGAAGATGATGTTTAGCCTACTTACTGTGCTCACTTCGATTAATCTCCCACAAAACATGACATTTACTTATCAAATCTATCGTCTGTCAATCTTTCATGATTCTACTATAGTACACATTACAGTACAACACCAGGAAGCAGCAAAGTCCAAGTTGCAAGTGCGAAACTGCGACAAAACGATGTACTTGGCATGTAAAAGTCAGTTAGCAAAAATGTTGTTATAGTAATGTTTCCCTGAGTTTGTCAGTCCTTTGCATTCTACAGAAGAAAGTCATACAGGTTTTGAACAACATGAGGGTGAATAAATGATGACTACATTTCCATTTTTGAATTAACTATCCTTTTAAAACAAGAAGTGTAATGTTCTTTCTTAGGTCTGAAGAAATGCAGTTTAACCACAACTCTGACACCTTCTGTACTGGAGATGAGAGATAACACCACTGCCCTCTCTCTCTCTCCCTCTCTCTCCCTCTCTCTCTCTCTCTCTCTCTCTCACTCTCTCTCTCTCTCTCTCTCTCACTCTCTCTCTCTCTCTTTCTCTCTCTTTCTCTCTATGGGGAATGTCTTAAGGGCTCATTTTAAAAATAGATCATCTTTAATCTACAAATGTCACACTAAACAGCACACATGAAAGCAAACAAGTGGAACACAAATGTAGCAACAAAAACAAAAGCAAACAGGATGTGGATGATCTGAGAGTGCACTGGTGACAGGGCTAAAGAAAAGAAAACTCAAAATATTTCAACAAAGAGAAATTAGTTTTAACGGAACAAAAATTATTTGAATATAAATTTCAATGCAAATAAATGTAAGAACAAAGACCAATTCGCAATTTAGTAAGCAAATATTACAGTGGAAGTTTTTACAGCAAAAGATTTTGAATTCTAACTATGCAAGTCAATGGGAGTTTTTCAGACTTTAATCTTACATTTCACGGCTCACATTTCACTCAAGAAAGAAATAATATAATTATATTTTGCTTTACCCTCTGAGATTTAAGCATTGCTATTGATAATGTATTTTCTTTTTTCTCCTTGAAAGTGTTTTCATTATATATACTTATACTTTATATTTTTGATGTACAGATTTTGCCATTTCGGAAGGAAATTGGTACTTTAATTCACCAAAGTGGCATTCAACTGATCACAAAGTATAGTCAGGACATTACTGATTGAAAAAACAGCACCATCACTATTTGAAAAAAGTCATTTTTGATCAAATCTAGACAGCAGCCGTCACTCCAACACCTTATCCTTGAGTAATCATGCTAAATTGATCATTTGATACTAGAAAATCACTTGCCATTATATCAAACACAGCTGAAAGATATTTGGTTCATTAAATTAAGCTTAACATTGTCTTTGTGTTTGTTTTTGAGTTGCCACAGTATGCAATAGACTGGCATGTCTTTAGGTCAATATTAGGTCAAAAATGACAAAAAGAAACAGCTTTCTCTAGAAACTCGTCAGTCAATCATTGTTTTGAGGAATGAAGGCTATACAATGCTTGAAAAAACTGAAGATTTCATACAAAGGTGTACACTACAGTCTTCAAAGATAAAGGACAACTGGCTCTAACAAGGACAGAAAGAGATGTGGAAGGCCAGATGTACAACTAAACAAGAGGATAAGTACATCAGAGTCTCTAGTTTGAGAAACAGACGCCTCACATGTCCTCCGCTGACAGCTTCATTGAATTCTACCCGCTCAACACCAGTTTCATGTACAACAGTAAAGAGAAGACTCAGGGGTGCAGGCCTTATGGGAAGAATTGCAAAGATAAAGACACTTTTGAAAAAGAAAAGCAAAAAGAAAAGGTTAGAGTGGGCAAAGAAACACAGACATTGGATAATTTGAAAAGTGTATTATGGATCTTAACCCCATTGAGCTTTTGTGGGATCAGCTAGACTGTAAGGTGCGTGAGACGTGCCACACAAGAAAGTCACATCTATGGCAAGTGCTACAGGAAGTGTGGGGTGAAATGTCACCTGAGTGTCTGGACAAACTGACAGCTAGAATGCCAAGGATCTGCAAAGCTGTCATTGCTGCATGTGGATGTACATATATATATATATATATATATATATATATATATATATATATATATATATATACATATACACACACACAATTGAAGTCAGAAGTTTACATACACTTAGGTTGAAGTCATTAAAACACATTTTTTAACCACTCCACAGATTTCATATTAGCAAACTATAGTTTTGGCAAGTTGTTTAGGGCATCTGCTTTGTGCATGACACAAGTAATTTTTCCAACAATTGTTTACAGACACATCGTTTTTTACTTTTAATTGACTATATCACAATTCCAGTGGGTCAGAAGTTTACATACACTAAGTTAACTGTGCCTTTAAGCAGCTTGAAAAATGATGTCAAGCCTTTAGACAATTAGCCAATTA
Source organism: Myxocyprinus asiaticus (assembly GCF_019703515.2). NCBI lineage: Eukaryota > Metazoa > Chordata > Actinopteri > Cypriniformes > Catostomidae > Myxocyprinus > Myxocyprinus asiaticus. The sequence goes on from NC_059373.1 coordinate 1,556,065, forward strand.
ACTTCTGATAGGAGGTGTACTGAATTGGAGGTGTACCTGTGGATGTATTTTAAGGCCTGCCTTCAAACTCAGTGCCTCTTTGCTTGACATCATGATAAAATCAATAGAAATCAGCCAAGACCTCAGAAAAAAAACTGTGGACCTCCACAAGTCTGGTTCATCCTTGGGAGCAATTTCCAAACTCCTGAAGATACCACGTTCGTCTGTACAAACAATAGTACACAAGTATAAACACCATGGGACCACGTAGCCATCATACCGCTCAGGAAGGAGATGCATTCTGTCTCCTAGAGATGAACGTAGTTTGGCACGAAAAGTGCGAATCAATCCCAGAACAACAGCAAAGGACCTTGTGAAGATGCTGGAGGAAACAGGTAGACGAGTATCTATATCCACAGTAAAACGAGTCCTATATCGACATAACCTGAAAGGCTGCTCAGCAAGGAAGAAGCCAGTGCTCCAAAACCACCATAAAAAAGCCAGACTATAGTTTGCAAATGCACATGGGGACAAATATCTTAATTTTGGAGAAATTTCCTCTGGTCTGATAACACAAAAATGGAACTTTTTGGCCATAATGACCATTGTTATGTTTGGAGGAAAAACGGTGGGGCTTGCAAGCCGAAGAACACCATCCCAACCATGAAGCATGGGGGTGGCAGCATCATGTTGTGGGGGTGCTTTGCTGCAGGAGGGACTGGTGCACTACACAAAATAGATGGCATCATGAGGAAGGAAAATTATGTGGATATATTGAAGCATCATCTCAGGATATCAGCCATGAAGTTAAAGCTCGGTCGCAAATGGGTCTTCCAAATGGACAATGACCACAAGCATACCTCCAAAGTTGTGGTAAAATGGCTTAAGGACAACAAGGTCAAGGTATTGGAGTGCCCATCACAAAGCCCTGACCTCAATCTGATAGAACATTTGTGGGCAGAACTGAAAAATCGTGTGTGAGCAAGGAGCCCTACAAACAAACCTGACTCAGTTACACCAGTTCTGTCTGGAGGAATGGGCCAAAATTCCAGCAACTTATTGTGAGAAGCTTGTGAAAGGCTCCCCAAAACATCTGACCCAAGTTAAACAATTTAAAGGCAATGCTACCAAATACTAACAAAGTGTATTTAAACTTCTGACCCACTGGGAATGTGATGAAAGATATAAAAGCTGAAATAAATAGTTCTCTACTATTATTCTAATATTTCACATTCTTAAAATAAAGTAGTGATCCTAATTGACCTAAGACAGGGAATGTTTTCAATGATTAAATATCAGGAATTGTGAAAAACTGAGTTTAAATGTATTTGGCTAAGGTGTATGTAAACTTCTGACTTCAACTGTGTGTATATATATATATATATATATATACACACACACTGGCAGCCAAAAGTTTGGAATAATGTATAGATTACAGTCTAGCTGATCCCACAAAAGCTCAATGGGGTTAAGATCCATAACACTCTTTTCCAATTATCTGTTGTCCAATGTCTGTGTTTCTTTGCCCACTCGAACCTTTTCTTTTTGTTTTTCTGTTTCAAAAGTGTCTTTTTCTTTGCAATTCTTCCCATAAGGCCTGCACCCCTGAGTCTTCTCTTTACTGTTGTACATGAAACTGGTGTTGAGCGGGTAGAATTCAATGAAGCTGTCAGCTGAGGACATGTGAGGCGTCTATTTCTCAAACTAGAGACTCTGATGTACTTATCCTCTTGTTTAGTGGTACATCTGGTCTTCCACATCTCTTTCTGTCCTTGTTAGAGACAGTTGTCCTTTGACTTTGAAGACTGTAGTGTACACCTAAAAGTATTTATAATTTAGTACATAAGTATTTTGTCATATTTTTTTATGCTGTACTACATTTAATTTATTTTGATTTATTAAAATATTGCATTACAATAATTAAAGAGAAATTTAAATAGAGAGCTGCCTTGCAAGCACTGTAGCTATTAAAACTATTTAATTAATTAAAATATATGTATTGCATTAAAAACATATTAAAACTTACTTAAATTTACTAATATCCAAACAGCTTCATTGCAGATTGAGGATTACACAGTGATCTTCACAGCTGTTTGTTTTTTATCAGACTATCCTCGATATGAGCGAATCTTTCATGAATGAATGAACGAGAGAGAAATGATGCGTTTGACTGAAAGAGTGTGTGAGGGGCAAATGAACTCACTTTCAGAGGGTAGAAAGGGCCATTGTGCTGAATGAGGGGGTAATTCAGGGCAGTGTGTGTGCGTGTGTGTGTGTGTGTGTGTGTGTGTGTGTGTGTGAGAGAGAGTGTGTGTGTGTGTGGTGCGCAGGTCTCTCAGCAGCTGTTTAAAGAACATAAGGACGGATTTAATCTATTCATCATCTCAGCTCTCAAACAAATATGTACAAAGACTCCTGCAATGCCATTCTGCATGAAAGACACACACACTGCCCTGAAGCGGGTTATTCACTTAACCTGTAGGATAAAAACCCTCGATGTGAGAGTAAATGATGACAGCATTTTCATTTTTGGGTGTGTTTTGGGGACTTTAAACCGCTCTGCTCTCTGGTTTTGTTATGGTCACAGTCGAGTCGCTTATAGAGCGTCAGAAATTCACTTCTCTTTCAGCGTTCCTCTTGCTGTCCTGCTGTATGTAACACCTACATGAAAAGGCAACCAAAATGATTATTAGATCAAATTGCACAATGCAGTCACACAACCACAGACCATGAAAATGAGGATGTTCACTTTTAAAAGCGTTTCAGTTACTCTCTAATAAAGAGTGGTGTGCCTCTCGCATCCTGAGCCCCGTCTGTCTAATCTTAGCGGGATGGAGGATTTTTATAACGATAGAGGAGTTCTACACTGATAAAGTTTGATAAATGAATGCTTCTTTTGGCACTGACGGGTACAGAGATGACATGGAAACCCCCGTGGTGGCACCTACCTACACTTATACACACTTACACATTTTGTTTTGTCAAATCCCTTGTCATGTTTGACTTTGGTCACACGCCCACAGCACAAGAAGAGTAACTAGATGTTTTTTGAGTTGTGTTTACCAGTGCAGAAGCTGCCTATGCTGGTGTGGAAGTTTGTCAGGGCCTTTCTATGCTACACTTGCTAGGGAGTTGCTATGTGGATTCAAGGGAGTTGTGAGTCATTGCTAGGGCATTGCTATGCGTTTTGAGGGTATTCTGAAATGTTGCTAGTGCATTGCTTTGTGGTTGCTAGGGTGTTCAGGGTGTTTGCTAAGGTATTGCTGTGCAGTTCCTAGGGTGTTCTGGATGGTTGCTATGGAATTGCTATATGGTTGCTAGGGCATCCTGGATGGTTGCTAGGGCATTGCTATGTGGCTGCTAGCATGTTCTGGGTGGTTGCTAGGGTGTTTTGGATGGTTACTAGGTCATTGATATGCGGTTGCTGGGGTTTTTCGGATGGTTACTATGGCATTGTCATGTTGCTCCTAGGGTGATATGGAGGGTTTCCAGGGCAATACCTTGCTATGCATTTGCTAAGGAGTTGCTATGTGGATTCAAGGGAGCTGTGAGTCATTGCTAGGGTGTTGTTATGCGGTTTTGAGGGTATTCTGAATGGTTGCTAGTGCATTGCTTTGTGGTTGCTAGGGTGTTCTGTGCGGTTGCTAGGGTACTGATATATATGGTTGCTAGAGTGTTTTGGATGGTTGCTAATGCATTGCTTTGTGGTTACTAGGGTGTTCTGGGTGGTTACTAGGGCATTGCTATGTGGTTCCTTGGGTGTTCTGGGTGGTTGCTAGGTCATTGCTGTGCAGTTACATGGGTGTTTTGGATGGTTACTAGGTCAATACTATGCGGTTGCATGGGTGTTTTGGATGGTTACTATGGCATTGCTATTTTGTTCCTATGGTGTTATCGATGGTTTCCGGGGCATTGCCATGTGGTTGCTAGGGTGTTCTAGGTGGTTGCTTGGCCATTGCTATGTAGCACAAATTCTATGATCAATGATAATAGTGATTCTTGCAATAACAAATAGCACTAATAAAGTATTTCTCTGTGTGTACTGTACTGGTGCGTGTTTGTGTGTGATGTTGATTGTGCCCCTGCTGTCTGTGTCTTTATTCTGGCACCCACAGTTGGCATCCTGGCAGTGGGCACCCCCTCTTGTCTGCCTGGCATCGCTGAGGCCCCTCAGGGTTTGGTCAGCACCCGGGTGGGAGTCGCTCCAGTCCCTCAAGAGGGTTTGGGGGTGTCCCGCTCCCCGGGGAGACACCAGAGAGCCAGAGTCCAGTGCAAGACGGACCCATCTGCCCTAGAGAGCATGCCCACTGCACGCACGCACACACACACAGAGGTAACCAACTGACTGCACTGAGTTCTCATACAACACAATAGAGTCCCGCTTATAAGGAAAACTGTATCTGTTATAGTAAAATAATCATTTGTTTTATTGTGTGATTCCAAAAATGTTTGGACACATGACACGGTCCATACCATGGTTTGGTAATATAATGGTCATTTCTTTTTTTAATCATACAGTATGTTACAAAAGTACTGTATACAGTTTATACAAAACAACACTCTTTAAACTACAGACATAAATGATACCTCAAATCATTTGCCTTGTTGAGATCAGACGAACGATTTTCACCTGGTGGACAATAAAACAGGAGAAAGAAATCCCATAGACTTGGTCGCATAACATGACATTTCCCTTTATTGCTCCAATAAGCAGCCGTTAATTTTGAAAAGCCATGAATTTCAGTTTTATCTTTTTACGGGTGATGTTTCAAACTTATTTTTCCTCACTTGTTATTATCAAAAGTAATACAGTAAATTAAATATAGTTTCAATAGTACATTTTAATATGCTTCACTACATATTTAATTCTATATATATATACAGAAATATATAGTCAGCTTTTTTTTTTTTTGAAGAGACTTCAACAAGTTTCTCTAGTCTAAGACATGCAAGCATTTATTTAGTTGAATAAATTTAGTGAAATTAAATTTGATCTTGTTTATTCAATAAATACAAATAAAAAAACACAATGCAGTCAATAATATCAAGAACAACATCTGGGGTTCAGACTGTATACAGTACAATGCCAAAAAAAAATTATTAACACTTACAACTTCCTCAAAATTCATTACCAGACCATTCAAACTATTTACACAACAACCAAGCAGGCAGCAGACTCATAAATAACAACAGCTGGTGTCTTCCCTAAAAAATTGACCACAAATATTTGGGTTGACCTGTCTGCCATGATGTAGACAGACGATGACCACTTTTAATCCAGGACATCACAAATGGAGTAGGGTCAAAGAGCTCTATGGGTGGTCCATTTATGTCAACAAAAAAAGAAAAGACAAGCTCTTTTCCTGAAGTCTGTTACATCGGTGTCTGTCATTTACGGCAGAGAATCTAGGTAGCTAGGTAGGTTTTTCTTGCAGTTAGAATTTTCTTCAGGGTTTCTCCCTTCTGTGTCCTGTGCAATTTAAAGTCTCTAAATTTCTCAACTGCTTGTCTGGTGGATTCACCAAGAAGTTTAGCCAGGTTGTGCACCTCAGTGTCACTGAACAAGACAAGTTCTTCATGCTGTTTTGGCCAGTTTGACACGTCAAGGGGCTTCAGTACCTCCACAAGATCATCGCTTGGCAGTCGTCGTTTCAAGCTGTCAATAACTGCTTGAAAAAACTGAGATCGATTTATTTTCCCCTCTCTCTCACCGATGATGTCCACACCTTTAAACTGGCTTGATGAGACACTGTACACTCTTTAGCCTTTGCAGTAGATTTACCTCCCTGAAATTTCAGTGCTTGAAGCACTTCAATGGTCTGCTCAATGTATTGGCTGCTGTCAACAAGTGTTGTATCTCTTCTCTGCAGCTTAAATGACAGGCTCGGGAGTTCCCATAGAACATCCTTCATACATGCCAAATCATATAGAAAACTTGCCTTTGTGATGTGCTTCAAAAGCCCTTTGTATTTTTGTCTTTCAACATCAGTACGAGATGTATCTTCACTCTCCGTTTGGAAATGTTTTGCTAGTGCAGGGAAACTTTTCCACACTGCTTTTACTGTGTTAAAACTATTGGCTACCCATCTAATTGTGAAGAGCTGGCCAATTTTTACAGTTTGAACCTCCAGATCTTTTGCTGCTTCTCGTAGTAATCGTGCGTACTGGTGATTGTGGGACTGGTGAAACAAGCTGTACAGCTTTGAGAGAAACACTTTAAAATGACTGCAGCCAGATACAGTTTTTAATGAATCATGCACAGCTAACTCCAGCTGGTGTGCCAAGCAATGAATGGATTTTACTCCATTTTTTTGGCCTGTCAAAACTGAAGCCCCATCAGCAGCAATACCAATGAGATTCTTCTGCAGAAAATTTTCATCAAAGCCAGCTTCCTGTAAACTCCTCCTCAACGCAGTGTAAATAGAATCAGCATTGGTACCCTCTTTTAATTCCACCAAATCAAAAAAAAAAAAAAAGTTTTCAACATCACCTTCTCCTCTGACATTATATGTATATATAATTAGGAAGGCAACACCAAATACAGTGCTCTCATCAATTGTTACACTAATGTGGTAGTTTTTAACTTTTATATGGGACACCACCCTCTTTTTCATCTCCGTTGGTATGTGCTCTATTATCTCAGCACATGAGTAATCTGAGCAGTGCACCTGTCCCATAGCTTTTGCAATTGTGTTGCAGTCCTAAATGAGCTTGTCATTTCATTGATCAAGTGTGCATTAATTTCTGTTATTCTGGTAGGAAGTTTTTCTTTCTGTTTCAGGTCTGCTATTTCCACAGCCCTCTGATGTGATGTACTCTAAATGTTTGTAAATGTTCTTTGCCTGTGTCTTTTTGTACCTACTACTCACTACTCCATAAATCCACTCATCAGAAAGATGCAGTCCAGGTCTTTTGTCAGACATTAACAATGTCTTTGCATCCTTGCATATGTTGCATCCAATGCTCCCGTCCTGTATGTACAGCCAGGGATTTCTGTCCTTCCAGCAATACCACTGCTCTCAAGTCCAGCAATCTGGCACATCCGAGTCATGGGATGGTTGAAGTGCTGGTAGATCATCACTAGCCTTAAAAAAAGATGTTGATATATGTATATGTAAAGGATCATAGTTCGGGGGCAAAAGAGGAGTCAGGAGACAGCAAAGCAGGTTCAAGTCTTTTTATTCTTCAGCTTCACAAAGTTGATGGTAACCGTCAAAACAAATAAACACTTTTCTAAATAGATGAAAGCGCTCTCTCTGATTGTGGTGTTGGGCTTGCTGGTCACTCTGATGCTCTGGCAAGCCTTTTCAGGTCTCTCTCCGCCATCACTATAATGAAAGACAGGTGTTAGAGATAATTACAACCCAGGTGATAAGCCCTACCCCTCTCCCTCTCCTGCAGATAGACACATGACCACGCCCCCCATGCCACAGTATGCTTGCATATACCAGGGGTACAGATAAATATTAAAAAAGTATTCTTTCATTACAACAAGCTACATAAAGTGTAAACATCCTAACTGTAAAGTTTAGGTATAATTTTGCGGTTGTCCAACTGGTGTCCTTCTTGAGTCTGTCTACTTGACATTGACAATCCACGATTGCTTCAGAGTGCTCGTAGATCTGCGACGATTTTCAAGAGCTTATTAAGTTACAATGCTTTTGAGAAACAGCCCGCAAGTCTATGTTTCATCATTTTTACGCTTTTTGGAAAATGCAGCCCTGACCACCATTTATCATTTTACTGTATACAATAAGAGGTTGCATTTTTAATATACAAATAATCACTTTACAGTCAACTCATAACTTTGAATGAACATGCATATGAATGACACCATCTTATTTAGTTTATTTACAACATGTTTTTAAATATATCATCATATCATCATCATCAAATCATACGTTCTCTGTGCTTAGATGTATCCAGTGATGTCATGAAGGAAAATGTCCGCAGACACTGATCTAGAGTCAGCTTTTTGCATCTTTAACTATAATCTATAACAGTTAAAGGTTTGGAAATGGATTACAGACCACCAGCAGTTACAGATAGCTACAGTATACTGGAGCAGGAATCAGATGAAACAGGCACAAACTCTCTGTGCACGATTGCAGAACATGACCAATAATGCTATTGTGTATGGTGGAACTCATGGAAGCATGAAAGCAGAACAGCGACTGCAAATTGCAAAATAATTTACATCATGCTTGATTACTAGTGTTGATGCATGGAGTTAATGTTAACGAGCTACTGAATGAGTTTTTTGGCACCAGGTTGACTTGCTAATTTGTTCATTAAACTCATTTTAAACACATCATGTTCAGCTCTGTCCATGCCATTCACCTTTTATGAACTAACTCGCCCTACGTATGTACTGGACCCCCTCGGGCAGTTTTAATGGTATGACCCATTTTAGGGGTGGTCAGAATTAATTGGGGGGGGGGGGGGGGGGTCAGGCTTTAATTAGGGGGGTCGGACCCCTCCCAAACCCCCCCATAATTCGCACCCCGGTCTTTGTGGAGCTATGAATAACACTGATACGACCAATGGCATGAGTTGGGGGTGGGACTATCTGTTTGTTCGATCAAATGAAGACGGGGCCATATTCAAAAATCTATTTGAATACAATGTTTATTTTTGAAATTCCGTTCAGTGGCATACTTCAGCTTTAATAAAAAAGAAATTATGTTGAAAGCTGGCATACACAAATGATATTGGGCAACGCACACCGAAACATTTGTGGTTTTGTGATGAAGAGCCACTAAGAAATTTTTTTATAATGTACTCTCTTCTAAATGTAAACGAGTGTAAATCTCAACATCATCCTGTGTATCGAAAGGATTGAAGTCTGTAATGCAAAGCACGAGCTTATTGATGTAATCCAATCGGGGCCGTACCCTCAAAATAACACCGCTACTGTAAGAATAACATGGTTAATTACTATCACAAAACAACATGTTCACAGTAATGTACAGACACGCTCTCATAGTTCATTTCCATCTAAATCCCAAACAGAATTGTTCTTTCTTATTTTAACTTTTTCTGAACACATAAAGTGTGTGAGCATCCAGAGTGTGTGTGTTTGCTGTTTTGAGCGCTGCAGGGCGAGTTATTTTCAGCGTTCTGGTGAGAATTGTAAGTTTCTGTGCTGAAGTGTTAGTTTTGTGCAGGACCAGCCGCAAGACCCAAGAACTCTTGCTTTTGTGTATTTGTGCAAGTGTGTGAGCAGACACACACACACACACACACACACACACACACACACTTTCCAGGATGCTGCAGTCATGTTAGCCTCTGATCTTTAGCTTATTTAACAAGAATCTTGGCCATATTCACTCTTAACAGTATAACATGAAAACGTAATGTTGCAACAGTGTAACAGAGTAAAACAATGACAGCATACGTGTGTAACAGTGTAACAATATAACACTGAATTACTCTGGTTGCTCTTTCACAGCTCAAGAGACTTAATGGAGATCTCAATTATGTTTTAAGAACAAACTTTTCTAAAATTCTTTAGGAGAAATTAAAATTTGCACAAATGAGCCAATTGTTGACACAGTAAGAGTATAGAGCTACACAATGATTGTGAATAGCTCAGATCATTTGATCTTGGAAGAATTTGTTTAGAAATGTTTGAGTTCATATGAGAAGTCCAGCAGAAATGATCATGTGTGTTTTTTCTGTCCTTCTAATAAGTGAATCCATCACTGTAACATGATGCCATAGAACATATAGTGTAGCCGAGTAACAGTGAAACAGAAAGTGTCACACTGAGTCAGTTTTATTGAATCTTCAGCGAGAGTGGTGAGTTAGTTGTCAGTAAGGCACGTGATTTGTTTTTTTCTTTCGTTTGGGATGGACTGAAATGAAACATGCCGGTTTCCTGCCTACATAACCACAACTCAATTCAGATGCAGTAACAGAAGCCTCATAAATCACCTGTACACACAATAGAGCAACATAATAGTTCTCACTTTAGGTTCAGCAAAGAACCCTTTACCTACTGTATCTAGAAACATTTTTTCTGTTTCAGGTTCTTGAGTTGCTAAATGGTGCTATACAGTGTAGCCACAGAGCAACAATTTATTTAATTTCTCACCTCTCAGAAAAAAAACTAAAATATAATGCTTTAAAAAAAAAAAATAAATAAAAAAACAGCAGTCTAACAAAGTATCCAATTATATGCCATTTTTAAGTCACGTGACATTTTGTCCTGGGGTCACCCTTACACAAGAGACACCTGCTGAAGTGCTCCAAAAGTTACAAATGTATTTCTTTATTTATTTGCTGCATCTTTGAGAAGTTAAATACTGTAGATGTTGTTAACTGACCAACTTTATTTAACATAGTTTTACAGAAAATTGAGAAAATATGAACATCGCCATACACCAATTTTGCACTACAATGGAATTGCACTAATGCATTTTCCTGTTGGGAAGTTTTATAGATAGTGGCATCAATTATATTATTACCAATTTTTACCACAATATAATTGAATTTATGCATAAATAACACAATTATGATTTGTGTTTCTTCTTATCAGACAAAAATGAACACGGCAATGTTTTATGGAAAGGCAGAGAAAGGTGCACAGTTTTCACTTCTGATTGACAACAGTGAGGATGAGCGAGAATTATTTACTACATTTTTATTTTGTCAGAGTTACAGGTGTATGAATACATCAATTAATTAAAGAAATATACATTTATTGTAAGGAGAAATTTTTATATTGTGTTACATTTTTGTTATTAGAGCTATTTTATTTCAGAAAGTCAAATTAGGAAAAATATTCCACCATTAGAACGTAATGCCTGCCATCAGAATTAGAGATAAATTAAGTTCTTGATGTTTCATTAAAAGTGGAATTGTGAAAGACGATGCTGTGTAGTTGCTAGGGTGCTCTGGGTGGTTGTCATGACATTGATATATGGTTGCTAGGGTGTTCTGGAAGGTTGACAGAACATTCATATGTGGTTGTTAGGGTATTCTGATTGGTTGTGAAGGACGATGCTGGTTGATTGCTAAGGTGTTCTGGGTGGTTGTCAGGCCGTTGCCATGTGGTTGCTAGGGTGTTCTGGGTGGTTGTCAGGCCATTGCCATGTGGTTCCTAGGGTGTTCTGGTTGGTTGTCAGGCTGTTGCCATGTGATTGCTAGTGTGCTCTGATTGGTTGTCAAGGACGATGCTATGTGGTTGTAGGTTGTTCTGACTGGTTGTCAAGGACTATGCTGTATAGTTGCTAGGATGCTCTGGGTGGTTGTCAGGACATTCATATGTGGTTGCTGGGGTATTCTGGTTGGTTATCAGGCCATTGCTATGTGGTTGCTAGGGTGTTCTGGGTGGTTGTCAGGCCGTTGCTATGTGTTTGCTAGGGTGCTCTGATTGGTTGTGAAGGACGATGCAATGTGGTTGCTAGGGTGTTCTGGGTGGTTGTCAGGCCATTGCCGTTTGGTTGCTAGGGTGTTCTAATTGGCTGTCAAGGACAATGCTGTGTAGTTGATAGGATGCTCTGGGTGGTTGTCAGGACATTGATATGTGGTTGCTAGGGTGTTCTGATTGGTTGTTAAGGTCGATACTATGAGGTGGTAGGGTGTTCTGATTGGTTGTCAAGACATTGATCTGTGGTTGCTGGGGTGTTCTGGGTGGTTGTCAGGCCATTGCCATGTGGTCGCTAGGGTGTTCTGGGTGGTTGTCAGAGTGTTGCAATGTTGTTGCTAGGGTGTCCTGTGTGGTTGTCAGGGCATTGCTAAGTGGTTCTGGGTGACTATTAATCTACTATCTGTCTGTCTGTCTGTCTATCTATCTATCTGTCTGTCTGTCTGTCAAACACACACTTAACACACGCTCTTTAAACAGGACAGGTACTGCATTAAGGCTGTGTTTACATCAAATGACACATATTCTACTCTGCTGCTCTGCATTGATAGAGAAAGAGATGGAGAGGGTGGAGTCGCTCTCAAATACACTGACATGTGGCTCTTTATTACAGCGAAAGCTCTCGGCCGGCAGATTATCATTCGTTAATGAGCACTGGGTTCGTCGTCTTCTCTCACGGTCTGCAAGTCTTTCTTGCACTCTCTGCCTGCTTCTTTTGCTGCGGGCTTTGTTGCACTCGTTCAGATGGAGTATAGACATGCCGGTAAAGGGGGGACACACACTGGTAATTAAAGCAGCGGGTGGCGTGTGTGTGGGGGGGGTCTCCTCCTCTTTTCAGGATATTCCAAAATTTATCATTGTGTAAGGCCAGTGTGGCCTCAGGCAGTTCTGTCACATTCTAATGATGCTTTTCACACACACACACACACACGCACATGCACACGCACATGCACAAATAAACACACACACACATTCTCCGTTTTTACAAACTCAGTAGTTGTTTGGCTGATCTGTAAGTATAATAGGTACATTAATAGTATGGTTAATGAGTATCCACTAACACACACACATATCTCTGGCCTACAGCTCTGTGGAGTGTGTTTGTATGGGCTCAATTGAGGCCTGTTGGGGCCGTCTCGCACATATCCTGATTAGAGGTGTGTACGGTGAAGAAAGACCTCTCTGTGTCCACAAACACACTTAACAGACACTTATGATTGCTAAAACTGTTGAAAAGGCCTGTTGAAAATGTTGTGTTTTGGATTCTAGTTTGCTGGTAAAACAGCATCAGGCTTCTTAACTAGCTTAACCAGCAATAGTTCCTGGGAGAACCACCAGAAAGAACATTGTTTTCTGTGGAAGACCAGACTAGCCATGCTAGTCCACCAGCTAGACCAGCACTAACAAGCATAAAGCAGCCTAAATGGAAATTCATGCTGGTCTTTACAGCAAGGTACTCTATATTCTAGAACTGAAATATAAAATGTAGAGATCAGAAATAAAGACTCATAGGCCATTGGTAACATTGAGAACTCTCTGTGGTTTGAAACGTGCGTTTAAAAAGAGGATGAAAATGCATTTAGATAAATTGAGCCACACTCTGCTTGTCCACACCAACTGCTGTTGATGGTTGTATTGCAGCAATCAGTCGGTCTATAATGAATGTTTGACGAGGAGGAGGGCGTGGCCAGGCCGTGAGGATGCACACTCGGTGCTGAGTTGCCCATTCAGTGGGAGAGAGATAAAGGAGGAGCTGGGGACACCAGAAAGAGAGAGAGAGAGAGAGAGAGTTGTGTGACAACTGTTTCACAAATCGCTTGCCCGAAGCCATGCTCCTTGGCCAAAGCAGCGTGTGAGTTTGAGCTCCACCCCGTCAGGCCTTCAGAATTTCCACAGAATCCCTCAACACTGCAGTGAATAGGCATCTAAATTCAGATTGCCAGATTCATCAGCCAATCAGATTGATTTATTTGTTCTTGGTGGGTGTGGTCTTTAGGATATGTCCCAGTCCAGGTCTTCTAGCTGGTCATGAGTGACGCAATCACGCTTTAAATGATGAACGTAAATCGAAAGCATAGAGCGTGAGATCTTGCTGACGAGTTGGCTGTCACTGCCACATCACCACTGAGAAAGAGATCCTTATGGATTTAAAAGCCTGAGATGTTCTACATGATCATGCGATTGATTAATTAAATCAATACTGAATACTAATTTTCACTTCAAGCAAATTGGTAAGTTCTTTTTGCATTGTTATAGCAACATCAGGAGTTTTCTAAGTGTAAATTAGGCTGCTTGAGCATTCAGTGTCGGATCAAGTTTTGAAAAGTAACCATGTACCCTGATGAAACAAAATGTATTGCAAGCAAAATTTAAATCGCAAATATTATTAGAGAGCTTTTTCTTGGTATTAGTCAGTCAGTCAGTCATATTTATTTATAAAGCACATTTAAAAACAACAGCTGTTGGCCAAAGTGCTGTACAGAGTTTAAACAAATAACGTAATAAATAAAATTAGGACACAAAACACAATCACAGACAATGCACAATTTTTTTTACCACTGCACCTACTTGTGACCATATGCAATAATAAATAAATGAGTTTTAAGAAGAGATTTAAAATCATCATATGTTGATGCAGTTTTTATGTAAAGTGGCAAATCGATCTCCTTTCAGTTTGAGACGTGTCCTTGGAAAAGTCAGCCGTAGACTATTGGTTGATCTGAGGTCTCTGGGTGTATTATGATGAAATGAAAGAAGATCAGAAATATATGGAGGAGCCAAACCATGCAAACCCTTATAAATGAACAATAATGCTTTGAACTGAATACGATGTTTGACTGGGAGCCAGTGGAGAGAGACCAGCACTGGTGAAATATGTTCCCTCTTCTTTGTTTCAGTCAACAGTCTAGCGGCAGCATTTTGGACAAGCTGAAGACGTGACAGTAGAGACTGTGAAACACCCAAATACAATACAATACAATAATCTAATCTTGATGAAATAAAAGCATGTATCACAGACTCCATATCTTTGGATGTTAAGAATGACTTCATTTTAGCTATATTCTATGTTGATGGAAACAACTTCTGACCACAGCATTGATCTGTTTATCAAAAGTCAAAGCAGAATCAAAATTAACACCTAAGTTTCTAGCATGTGTATGAAGGTTACCAGATAGAGGCCCTAATTTACTGGCAACCATCTCTGTAGAAGCAGAGGGGCCAAAAATTAAGACTTCTGTCTTTGCTTCGTTTAACTGAAGGAAGTTGGTTGACATCCAATGTTTAACATCTCTCAGACAATCAAATAAACACTGTAGACTTGAAACATCCTTTGGATGTAAGGGAACGTAACACTGAGTATCATCTGCGTAACAATGGTATGATACATTATAATTCCTTAAAATTGTATACAAAGGGAGCATGTGTAAATAAAACAAAACCGGACCCAGAATTGAGCCCTGTGGGACCCCATACAAAACTGGTGCATGAGATGATGAATAGTTGTCAGTCTCCACATCCTTTAAATATGAAGCAAACCAATTTAAAGCGCGATCCTGGATCCCAATAAGCTCTAAACGATTTAGAAGAATGCCATGATCAAGAGTGTCGAATGCTGCACTGAGATCGAGCAAAATTAGAACAGCACAATTACCAGAGTCGACAGAAAGCAATAGGTCATTTAATACTTTGAGCAACGCAGACTCTGTACTATGCTGTGGTCTAAAGCCAAGTTAAAAGAACGGACATGGTGTGAGACACATAGTGTGATACAGGGGCAGAAACAGCTATATTAAAAATTATAGGCTTATGATCAGAAAATTTCTTTGATATCTACATCGCTGACCAAAAGGCCTAATGATAAAATCAAATCAAGCATGTGCCCTTGTTTATGAGTAGGGCCAAGGACAGACTGTGTAAGATTGAAAGTATCAGTGATTTGTAAAAACTCTTTAACCATAGGCTTAGAAGGGCAGCACACATGTATGTTAAAATCACCTAAGATCAGAAGCCTATCAGCATTTGGCACAATGGAAGATAAAGAATCTGAGAATTCCCCTATAAAATCCTTATTGTACTTGGGTGGGTCTATAAACAAGTATGCAAAGAACTGGGTTACTACCATCCATCTTAAATAACTGTACTTCAAAACTAGAAAACGGCCCTGTAACAAGTGGACGACATTTGAATTTAGTATTTAAATAGTAGCTAAACCCCCACCATGAACAACTGGCCGTGTCGTATTAAAATAGTTACAATCTTCAGGACAAACTTCAGAGAGTGGACCTAATTCGCCGGCATTCAGCCATGTCTCAGTCATAAACAAAAGGTCCAACCCATGAAGTAAAATGAGTTCATTAATTATAAATGTCTTATTTGAGATCGATCTTACGTTTAATAACACCATCTTCACTTCAGTGCAGTCCGTTTCCTGGGCTGAAGATTGACGGTAGAATGATGTAAGATTTTGTTGAGGCTCCGACAGCGGGGAATAATCCAATGGACGGAGGTTGCAGAGATTTGGTCCTCTTCTGCAAACACACAATCTAGCAGATGAAGTCCTTGACGAGAGTGCTGATCATAGCTGTTCTGGATGGACGGAAACAGGACCATGCTCGAAAAAGCACGAATAAAAAATCCGGCCGTAACCACAGCTGGGACCAAGACTCCGTAAACCCGCATGACTCGGGCCTCTAAACGGCGAGGTGCGGAGGAACCTCCTCACACGTACCAACACACCACTGCGCTTTCCCCGTCTTCTGAAGCGTGATGATCACAGTCTGGTAAGCAACATATTTCTGATGGTAGCAGAGTCAGAAACGGAGGATCAGGAAACTTGTACCCTCCGTGATTCGAATCAGAGAAAATTTCAAAAGAGGTTCGTAGATTGAGAAGAAACGAACGATCGTAAGCAAGCACTGTGGTAACTTTTTGTGCGGATATGCACACAAACAAGACAAATATACACAGTATAGAGAGCACAGACAGCAACACCACACTGGCGCCATCATGCCCCGTGGTATTAGACCTCCTTGGTTCTGGCTTTCGTGCGTGGACGTGTTTTTAAAAAGTCAGTTGGTATTATTAGTTGGCTGCGATGTAATGTACGATAGGCATACGGCGTCTTATTCATTGTGAAACTGTGTTTTCTTAATGGCATGAATCACACTGAAGGCCTAGACTTAAAATGCACGGGTTGCGGCTGCATCCTACACATATGTAGGATTAAATCCTAAACTGAGTATACTCCATGAACTTCAAATGAAAAGGTAGCTTACCCTGTGGAGTTTAATTGTAAACAAACAGATTATGTTTATATTTATTTTTGACATCTAACAAACATGTGGAATGCATTAATGGTATAAAATGCATCTCGTGATAAATATCAATATCGAACGATATGAAAAAAATATAGCATTAAATATTTTTGGCTGTATCACCCAGCCCTAACGATTAACAATAAATTCGAAACCTTTAAAGACAGACCTACCGTTAGCTCCGAGGTTGTTGATCGATGGTATATGCTTCTGTTGAAGTCATCAGTTCATGTTATTTTAACTTCATTTTAATAAATTGTGCTTCATAGCAGATTTTCTGACAAAGAACTACACTACCCATGAGCCTGACAGGGAAAATCCACCAATGAGAGAATCCCTGTGTATGAAATGCACCAAAAGAGCTCTGTAGCTCCGCCCACCCCCATGGAGCACTGTGAATGATGCAACTACACTCTCAAACTACTTAAATATTTGCATATATCTTAATATTCTGCAATAAAATGTAAATATTCTAAACTTATAATGAACAACTTTAAATCAATAGTTTTATATTTCTTCTTTGCTTTTCCATTCCATTACATCATTTGCAATGCTTCATAGTTATTACACAGTCTTGTATCTTTGTCTTTTTGTCTGATATTCAGACACCTTTTTGCTTCAGATCAGTTTGTAATGTTATGATTTACCTTGGAGCTGGATGGTTTGGTTCATGGTGCAAACTCTTTTATGAAGGATTTTATAAAATTCCTCGGGAAAAAATGAATGGGAAAAATACTTCTGGAACTGATACTATAAAAAGAACTGTTTCAGTCTCTTAAATCTAAGTATTCTGTGTTCTTTAGGTAGATATGGTTTTAAGTTTTAAGACTTGTGTGTGTGTTATTATCTCGCACTTTGGAAATTAACCATCAATTTGTCATAAAAAAGTCCCAAGAGAAGAATGCAGATAATTCTCTCAGCAGGGGTGTAAAAAGTACTCAGAAATTATACTTAAGTGAAAGTATGGATACTGAGTGAAATTGTACTCAATTAAAAGTCCAAGTATCTAGCCAAAAACATACTTGAGTGAAAGTAAAAAAGTATTCACATTAAATTGTACTTAAGTATTAAAAAATTAAAAGTAACTTTTTTCCTAGCTAGAATGAATGAATGAACATTACATTTATATAGCTTTTTCTGACCCTACACTCAAAGCACTTCACATAGTGAACAGGGGAATCTCCTCAACCACCACCAGTATGCAGCATCCACCTGGATGATGCGACGGCAGCCATAGTGCGCCAGTACACTCACCACGTATTGATGGAGAGGAGAGAGTAGAGTTATAGAGCCAATTCATGTATGGGGATTATTAGGAGGCCATGATTGAGAAGGGCCAATGGGGGGAATTTAGCCAGGACACCAGGGTTACGCCCCTACTCTTTTACAAGAAGTGTCCTGGGATTTTTAGTGGCCACAGAAAGTCAGGACCTCGGTTTAAAATCTCATCCGAAGGACGGTGCCTTTTTACAGTATAGTGTCCCCATCACTATACTGGGGCATTAGGACCCACACAGACCACAGGGTGAGCACCTCCTGCTGGCCTACCTAATACCTCTTCCAGCAGCAACCTTAGATTTTTCCCCAGGAGGTCTCCCATCCAGATACTGGCCAGGCTCAATTCTGCTTAGCTTCAGTGGGCACCCGGTCTTGAGCTACAGGGTGATATGGCTTGTTAGAATGAAATCAAGATAGATGTTGTTAAATTTGACTGGTTTGTCAAGTCGCCTTTTTACTGTCTCTGACGACTGTCAAATTTCTCCCCCAGTGGCATTCACAACCTGGTCATAGAATCATTTTACAATAACAACATTTTTGCACAATTATTTTTATGTGGCCTGTTGTATACATAACACAGAAGTTTCCTGGTGGAATGAACACTAGAGGCGCTAAAACAACAATTACTTTTCATAAACACTTTTCGCTCTTTTCCTCACACAATGCTATCTTATTCCATATAAACACTTTTACCACAGCGGATATTAATTTTAACATTTACATCACATAACCAACTACATTTGCAAGCTTGTTTAAGTGTGATCAAATTGTGCAGTAGCTCAACTGATAGAATGATGCATATGCAATACAAAGGACCGGGATACGAGTACTGAAGAGCACGTGAGATGACACGTAAGCTGAAAGTGTCATAAAAGCACCACAAAATGACGTGGTTGCTTCAGAAATGTTGTTTTTCATGTCACATTTGCTTTTTATGACACTATCAGTTAGGTTTAAGTTTAAGGTTTAGGGTAGCGAGGTTTTGTTGATTTAAATCTTGATAAAACATTAACCTTTAAAACGTAATCTGTTTGGGAGAACATTTCACTCGCTTTTAGCGCCACACAGTGGACATTTCACTTCGGAACTGCCCTGAGATGAGTAATGAACTACATAATTTAATCAGTCATGCAATGTTCGTTACATGGGAGGAGGCACTCACGAACTGTGATGTCAGAGCACCCAGCCCCTTGAGACATAGAGAAAGATCAAAACATCTTGCTGCCAAACCTTGCTGTTGAGCAGAGATATATATATATATGCAACATTAATTATTATTTTTGACTTCATAACTGTCCAATCTGTAGAAGTAGCAGGCGTTTATATAAAAGTTTTGGACAAAAATGGTCAGTGTTTCTCACTTCGTGCTCATAGATTTGATTGAATACATCACATTCAGTCGGGCGGTCACATACGGTCTAGTCGCACAAATATTTCAGTGCATCCGAAGCTCTAATCAGATCCGAAATTTGGCCTCTGCAGATGGTTGGAACTCCACACAGCAGGCCGCACGACACTCCATTTGAAAATGACTGACCTCTGGTCTGTCATCTGTCGTTTGTCGGATGCAGTAAAAAGGCAGCATCAGTCCAGTAAGACAAAAGAAAATGATCTGCAAAAATGTAGTGAGTACTTTTCAAGTTTAAATAAAATTGTAAGGAGTAAAAAGTACTATTTTTTTCTTTGGAAATGTAATTAAGTAAAAGGACAAGTATTCTGTTTAAATTGCACTCAAGTAAAGTACAAATCCCAAAAATAATACTTAAGTATTTTTACTCAATTACTTTACACACCTGTCTCTCAGAAAATCTCTTCAGGCCTTTAGAGAAAAAACTGACAGTTTCTCTATGTGACCTCAAATCTGAGAGGGAAAATAGTGTAAAATTACAGGCACATTAAAGTCCGTCCTCCTCTGACTCTCACTCTCTCTCTTTCTTACTTCAATTTACACCTCTCGTCCACGTGTGTTTAGGGAATTCTCTCACCGCAGTGTCTGTTTGAGATGACCATCATTACTAAATCTACTGTGAACACACACACACACACACACACACACACACACACACACACACCCTGTTGTCCTCCACTGGTAATACTGACAATGTCACTCTATTTGAGTTTCACATGTTAGCTAGTCATTATCGTTAAACTCCTATTGTGAAACACAACACGCACACACAGAAACAAACACACGCACACTCATGTTCATACATATTCCTGACAGTCAGATTTGTGTGACAAATCTTACTGCATTAAAGTCTGACACAATGCTAGAGCTCGATAACAATTTCACCACTAACACACACGCTTGTGAAAACACCTGCAATAAAAGTGAATCATTTATGGACACAAACAAAGACCACACACGCACACAGTACCTTACTGCAAGTCTTCGCAAAAAGGAAACAGAGTTTGCTTTTAAATTGTGGTTTTGCTTTAATACATTTTAAATAAAATTAAAGAAAGCAAATTGTATTAATGTTTCTCCAATCAGGCCCCACCACCTGCTATTCTAGATAGCTGCATTGTTCACACAGAAAGTAAATAACAAACAATTAAAAATAAAAGAATCACACTAGTAGAGTATATCACGCATCTAATAAATACTATGAAGTAGCATTGCACTACATGCACAGTATTGTTTATAGAGCATCTTGATGATTAAATCATTACACGTAGCTAAAATACTTTAAGATATGTGATGGCAAAAATGCATGCACTGAATGCAGCTTCTTGGCTGGTGCCAAACGGTGCAGGACTTTAATCAGTTTTGACACATCTGCGAGGGTTCGGCTATAGTTAGAGAGAGCTCGCAGAAGCGTTGTTTGAGAAAGAACGGGTGTGAAGCTGTGGTTGCTTTATCACTGACACCAGCAGAGCCAGCCAAAACCTGCGCTCGCTGCCGAGAGAGATGCATGCATGCACTGCTGAGACCAAAACAACATACTGCTGCTGCAGATCTGACCTCACGTGATGGAGGACAAGACTGACATGTCAAACAGGTTTACAATGGCCTCGAAAAGTACTTAAGTCACACTTAAAAATATCTGAATGTCATTGTAATTAATTTTTGCTCAATGGCTTAAAATCAGCTGGTGTCTTGGTCATATTTAGTGAATTTATAAAGTCAGTTCCTCTCAAGTTCACAGGTGGAGTTTTATCATAATATTAAACACACTGTATGCCGTAAGCAGAAATAAAAAAAAAATAAATAAATAAAAATAAAAAAAAAGAGTCCATCAGTTACATCAAACTTTTTAAATGAATAAACTCCAAGATTAAGTTAACAGACGTTTCAGATTTCGATTTTGAACGACACATGCATGTTAATTACGTCTTAAAATATTGAGCTAAATCATACATTTTTATGGCACTTAACTTTAAATTTAAGTCTTTAAGTGAACTTAAAATTACCATTTAATCTCAACTTCAAGACTTCGAGTAGAGAGAACCTAACTAGCTAGTTCAGTGAATGCTAGCATGCTAAATGCATGCTAATTGGTAACACTATGCTTTGATTGTCACACTTTGATTTGAGCATGCTGGGAATTAGAAATCCCCTACCCAGTTTAATTTAACCAAACTAAAAATATTCATTTCCCAACACAAATAGATTGAGTAAAGCTTGAAAAGAAAAAAAGAAAATGAACGAGGAGTGCCGAATAGCCTACATCATTTTTATAGCAAACCCACTGAAATTGTAGTTTCAACAACTTTGTTCAATTCAACTCTACAGAGCTGCATGGCAAAAATGCCCAAAATAGTCTCTGCATCTATGCTCCCATTGTTTATAGTTTTGCAATCGCTCTGAATAAATTTACCTTAGTTTTACTATTGTAAGACTGTGGTAACCATGATTGTAACCATGCTTTTTGGTGGAAACCATAGTTTTAATTCAGTATACTGTTCCTATGTAGAAGCCATGTTTTTACTATGTTTCTACTCCAAATACCATGGTTTGTTTGGGTTCCTGGAGGATCTGTTCGGTGAGTCTGTTCTGTCTCTGTGTGTTCCCAGCATTTCCCTTTGTTTTGGTGTGCCATGTGCTAGTCATGATGTGGGGTTTCCCGCAGGGGCTCAGGCTTGTGTCAGCACATGGCTTGATTAGCATCACCTGTTCCTTGTTCGGTGTTAATTTCTCCCTCTATTTAAATCCCTCGTGCTGTCTGGTGCCAGATTGTCTTTTGCCTTCTGTATAGCTGTGTACTCATTCCTGTTGGTCAGTTGGTTGGTCTGTTTGTTTAGTTTTGTCTTGGTTTTCTTGTTTTCTGCCATCCGCCATCCCAGGCATTCTTCCTCAGATCCAGTCATCAGTCTCACTGTGATCTGCTCTGGTTCCTTTCAGCTCTCCCAGATATTCCTCTGTGTTATTCTTACCCATCTCTCACTGGTCTGTGAACATCTGCTCCTGTCCATCACTGGGACTGGCTGCTACCAGTGGCCTGGCTGGCAACCTCCAAGGATTCCCCAGTCCTTTTCTGCATGGTGAGCCCAACAGTTTCCCTTAAACTCTCCATCATCATCCTCCAGATTTTATTTCCTGTGATTGGATCCAAAATAAATCTGACTTGTTTTCACAGTTGTTTGGGTCAACTCTTCCTTTATCCTTACACTACAATCGATCCCAACATGGATCCAGAGAGTGAGGTGAGCTAGCAAACAGCCCTATCTCAATAGGGAATTCTGCTGGGACGTCATGAAGAGTTCATAACCTCTTCACGCCAAGCTATGGAGGAGATGGTGGGGCACATCACAGCTGTCTCATTAGTTCCAACAACTTCGCAATGATCCACCTCCTGCTACCCCTGCCTCTATTGCGGCAAGATGGACATCGTGCCCACTTCTGTCCTTTAAAAGCCACATCTCACCAGTAAGGGGCATACTCTTGAGTGTGGTGGCTGTTCAAAATGCCCCTGCATTGCACACCCTCCTTCCGGTCACGCTGCTATGGGGAAACTCCTCTCAGCTCTGCTCAGTGTTCGTGGATTCGAGGGCTGAGGGGAAACTTTATTGACTCATCCTTGGTGGTCCAGTGGGGAGGTTCCCCTCAACGGCAAAGACATCAGCGGCAAGCCCCTGGAAAGAGTGCCTAAAGTAACAGTCCCGTTGAGTCTGTTGATTTCTGGCAATCATGAGGAGATTGTGCTTTACCTAAGCAGGTCCCCCTGTGCACCCCTGGTACTGGGGCACCCCTTGTTAGTGAAGCATAATCCACATATTAACTGGGCTATTGGCTCCGTTATATCTTGGAGCAATTTTTGCCACAAACGATGTCTGGGAACGGCCTTGCCACTATCTCTGCTTCCCTTTCTTAGGATGAGTCATTGGATCTGTCTGGGGTCCCTGAGGTGTATCATGACCTGAAGAGGGTGTTCAGTAGGTCTTGGGCTGCATCTTTTCCTCATCGCCCTCATGACTGTGCGATTGACCTCCTGCCTGGTGCTTCTCCACAGCGAGGGGACTGTTTTCCCTATCCGCTCCTGAGCGTGAGGCCATGGAGAAGTACCTTACTGAGTCTCTGGCAGCCAGCCTCATCCGTCCCTCTTCCTCTGTGGTGGGAGTGGGGTTCTACTTTGTGGATAAGGATGGGTCGCTGCATCCCTGCATCGATTATTGGGAGCTGAACGACATCACTGTTAAGAACAGGTACACATTGCCTTTGTCTGCCTTTCAGTTGTTGCAGGAGGTGACCATCTTCACAAATTTGGACCTCAACAATGCCTACCATTTGGTTCGTATTAGAGAGGGGAATGAGTAGAAGACAGCTTTTAACACATCCACTGGGCATTGAGTACTGGGTGATGCCCTTCAGGCTCATCAATGCTCCCGCTGTCTTCCAGGCCTTGGTCAATGACGTGCTGTGGGATATGGTCAATCGGTATGTGTTTGTGTATCTGGATGATACTGATCTTTTCCCAGTCTCTCCAGATACACAGCCAGCATGTGTGTATCCAGGTTCCCCAATCCTTTTCTGCATGGTGGGCCCAACAGTTCCCCTTCAACTCTCCATCTTCCAGAATTTATTTACTGTGATTGGATCAAAAAATAAATCTGACTTGTTTTCACAGTTGTTTGGGTCACCTCTTCCCTCATCCTTACATGGTTAGACTATGGTATTTGTGGTAAAACCATGGTCGCCACAATTATGATCTTCATTATCATTTTTCATTTTCCTGTATTAACATGGTTTCACACCAAATATCATAGTTCAAATATGGTTACTGTAGTAAAACCATGGTAAACTTATTGTGAAGGCATGCAAAACAATTTCAGAAAAACAATTCCTACACTGTGGGCTCTTTTTTTTTTTTTTTTTTTTTTTTTTTTTTTTTCTCTCTCCTACTCAATACATTTAATTATTGAGCATTAGGGTTTAACTTTTTGTCAAACTTTTTTGATTTTTAAAGTCTGCTCTTTTCTGTATCGAATGCAATGATATTCAGACATTTAAGTCTGACTTCAGGTTCTGAAAGTGTCCAATGTTATGGGCTGTATATTCTAGAATTTTACAAAACATTAGGTTTTATCCCAAATGAGACACTATGCACTCGGCCATCTAGTGTTTTCACAGTGTATCGTCCCAAATGCAACACACAATTTTTTTTCCTACATGGAAGCATTAGCTGTTTTTAGCTGACGGACGTGATGTTTCAAACACTCGTGTGTGTTGCTGTTAGCTTTAGCACGTTTAGCCAACCTTAGTCCAACATCTCAAATAACGTACATATTCACAGAGTGTGAGGTAATGGTAAAGCATTCAACTCACATTTGTAAGGTACTTTCTTCAAAGGTTTGTTAGTTACCACTTTCACCATTAATTACAATTGTTTTGTCCTTTTCAGCATTGCAATTCATGGCTAGGTAACTCCGCTACATAGGGCATTTTGTGACCCATTGAGTGCATGAAGTGTCCGACATTCCACATTAAGTATTACGGTTGAAGATGTGCATCATCTGGGTACTTGTATTACACTTGTTTTCACTGGACTTTCAGTCAGAACAAATTACTTGCTCTAACTACACTAAAGAATGGCATAGAATACTGCAGAAGTGAGCCATTTGGGATGCACCAAATGTCTTTTAGAATAAAAGAAAACCAATTGATATAGACCACATATACACTAATCACACTAAACCTTACATTTTTCACTGTGTTCTCCTCCATAAACTATCCTAGACTTTTTTTCCTTTTTTTTTTTAGCTGTGGTGCAGCAGTTTGTGTGTGTGCCCTTGAGACGTGGTGCTCATGTGGTCGACACAGGTTGTAGTCCGGCCTGTGTTGCGATTCCCCAGATCTGTACTATCCCATCTAATTGAATAAAAACACATTTTTTTTTACATTTTGGATATTTCCCATATTTATTTACAGATTTTCTTCGTTTTAAGATATTAGATTTCAGATTTGACTCTGAATGTTGGTAGATCAAATCTGTCATGAGAATTTAAATGTAATTGTCTCACTGAGGAATGTAAACACTCAGGCGGTGACTGCAGAAAGATCTTTTCATAAAACGAGTTTGTGCAAGTTATATATCATTCACAACTCTGCTCAACACCACAAGGAAACTGACATGCACAAACCACACACAGACCTGTTGCTGCTCTGACAAACACACTCGCAAACTCTTAATTCACTGTGCTAAATCACAAAGTGACCTTGTTAGAGCAAATATGTCTAATGAACGCATCCCTGTGACAGTCTACTCACACAGACCCTGATATACCGGATCATCACTAATGAGCTTTTTTCCAAATAACACAATATTCCCTCGCTCCAACACACACACACACACATTGAGAAACATACAGTACAGTATTCACACATACAGTATACACACACAGAGACGAAATAAAAAATTATGGTCATAAACGTTTTTAACATTAAGATTTTATGTATATAGACTAACTGTGTACTGAAAGTATATTTTAGGGGTTGTGAGTGGTCACCATTTACACCGGTCAGCCACAGTATTAAAACCACATGCCTAATATTAGGTCAGAGTAAATGACAGAGATTTTCCTGCGTGAAAATCCCAGGAGATCAGCAGTTACAGAAATACTCAAACCAGCCCGTTTGGCACCAACAATCATGCCACGGTCCGAATCACTGAGATCATATTTTTCCTTATTCTGATGGTTGATGTGAACATTAACTGAAGCTCCTGACCCGTATCTGCATGACAGTACACTGCTGCCACACGATTGGCTGATTAGATAATCACATGGATGATTGTTGGTGCCAGATGGGCTGGTTTGAGTATTCCTGGGATTTTCACGCACAACAGTCTCTAGAATTTACTCCGAATGGTGCCAAAAACAAAAAACATCCAGTGAGCGTCAGTTCTGTGGACGGAAACACCTTGTTGATGTGAGAGGTCAGCAGAGAATGGCCAGACTGGTTCAAACTGACAAAGTCTACGGTAACTCAGATAACCGCTCTGTACAATTGAGGTGAGAAGAATATCATGTCTGAATGCTATTCTGAGATGTGTGTTGCCGCTGTTTTGGTGGCAAGAGGGGGACCTACACAATATCAGGCAGATGGTTTTAATGTTGTGGCTGATCGGTGTATTTTAAGATTTCACAAATTATTATCATTCTTAAAAAAACTTTTTTTTAATTTAATTAATTTGTTTTAATAATCATCTAGAGCAACAAATGAACTTAAAGACAACATTTGACTCCAAATTTACAATATTCCATGCAGTATCTTGATTAATATGAGCTCAAAAAAGCTGCACGTATAATAATAATAATAATAATAATAATAATAATATTAATAATAATAATAATAATACAAGCATAATCCACATTTTTAAAAAAATAGTTTTAGATTAGTTTTAGAGTATAGCTTGTCAAAGTGAACTGACACCACCTCAACTACCCAAAAACAGACTTAAAAGCTTTTTTAATTTAAAGGCATTTTACAGAGTTATTGTTCATCTAGTTATTTTATGTTAATGAGAATGAGTCAGAGCTGTTGTGTTTGAGCTGTGAACTCACGTGTCAAACACAAATGTTGTTTTGTGTGTGTGTGTGTGTGTGTAGGTGTAGGTGTTTGTGTGTTTGTGTGTGTGTGACCATCATTAGTGACTGAACTTTGCGTATTCCAGTGTGCTGTCAGTCACATGGTCCGGGGGCAGAGTCTGAGTCACAGCATCGTATGAGATGGATTTGACAGATATGAGTCAAGAGGATTTCATCAGCACACACACTGAAACAACAAAACAAACTTATAACAAAATACCAACATATGTGTCCATAGATAAGTACACATAGATGCTGCATCTAACCAGGTGTCATGGCAACTGCACTGGCATCTTGGAAAATTTTTAATGGAAAAAGTCAACATTCCTAATCAAATTCGCCCAAGATCAAATGATCTGAACTATGATATCCACGTACATTTTATAGCTTTACTCTTACTGTATGTCAACAGTTGACTCACTTTCATCTATTTCAACATTTTAGCACATTTCCAATCCAACACTTTATTTTTAAATAAAGTAAATGGATGTGAGCAAATCTGGTTATTCATTAGATATTCATTTATGCATATAACTGAAACAACAAAGAAAACTTGTGAATATGTGAGACCCATATTCAGTATGTGTCCATAGAAATAAACACTAAGATGCTGCATCAGCTGACCAGCATTCTCCTATTAAAATCAGAATTAAGTTTAGATTTGGGTTAAAATATGTTAAAAAAAAAATAATTTAAAAAAAATCATATTAACAACGTTCATTGTGTCATTTATGTTTATGGGAGTAAAAGTCGTACGTTCCAACAACTTTGGCTAACATTATTTTAACGTTTGAAACGAATGGTTTTAAAATAGTGCTAATGGAACATCCTCATAACGTTGTTAGTATAAAGTTATATTACGTTATGATATGGAAATGTTATGCTAACCCTTAAATAACGTTCTCTTGACTTTAAGAAAACTGGACATTTTCATGTTCCCACAACCACAATGTAACGTTTGGAAAAAGTTTTAAGAACATTAATTTGTTGGCTGGGTTTGTACGTGCCAACTCAAATGATTTCTTACGATTTAATTTCGTACAATTATTACGACTTCTCATGACACCGGGTTGTCTGTTTTTAATACTGAGGAATTTTAGGAGAAACATCTGATGTGAAGTTAACACTTACCGCATAAGTAAGAACTCCATTTATTTTCCTGAGCTATGAAAGAGCAACTTCTGAGCAAGAACATGCCCCTCCGGTGATTCCCGGTCTAATTAATCTCTCCATCTGTATATCTTTTGATCTCTCTTCAGGTCAGGTCTCACATCCATGTGGATGCCAGAATCTTCCAGAAGTGAAGTTATGAAGTGCCCTCTAGTGGTGAGAACAAGAGCTCTGCTGTTCACAGAGGGACATGATACTCAAACAGTAGTTAAATTGCTGATCCAGAGTCAGTTTCTGCTGTCTGTGTCGTAAAGAGAGAGCCGATACAGACAGGTGGGAGCTGATCAGTGTTCAGTGCCAGGTGCTGTTCAGTCTGAACGCTGGAAGCGGGCCTGTATTAGCAGCCTTCACCAGGCACAAGTGTTAATTGGAATAATTCTAAAGCAGAAACTCTCAGCTGTGCTTCTTAGAGGTTTGCTCCAGAGAAACTACATGAAGCCCAGCACTAAATGGACTGACTTGTACTAAAGCTTGATAGATGTTATCTTTAGCTAGATGTGAAGTATTATGAAATACAGTGGCGGACGGAGATGAATTGACCTCTAGCAGCCAAACGTCTGTGTGTTAATGTGCTAAAATTGTTAAACCATAGGAAGCAACTGCTGACATATGGTGGCAACCAGCAGACACATGCAAACACACACACAACCACACATGTACCCTAATAGCTCACATAAACACCCCAAAAACCCACACACACTGGCAGCAGCATCATTCCCCCTATCCAGAAGAAAGCCAATTATTGGTGCTCTCTGGATAACAATGCCCTGAAAACATTTGTGTATGAGGCCCTACAAGGACCCACACAGGGCTGTCCCCGTGTGCCTGTTTAAATTAAACACAGCCCCTCCGCCGGCTGGGCACAGGGGCTGCTTCAGACGTCCATACCCAGCTGAACGACGGGCTTGTACCCCCTCACTTGGCGTCCGGCGCGTCAACACAGACGTGGGGACAAATGTGGGAGCAGTTGTGCGTTCTGTGCTGGTTTGGCGCAGCCTGCAATCGTTTGGAACGGCCAGGGATCGTTTAGCGGCGATGAGCAGCGAGTGCAGCCAGCGCACATGTGACGCCCCCGCTGAGGGTCTGTGGAGAACAGCCTGTAGACTACATACACCACACACACACACACACACACACACACAACACTAAACATAGATGGACAGATAGACCCACACACTCAATCAATAGATAGATAGGCGAGCGGGCGGGCGGGCAGGCCGGCCGGGCGACCGACCAACCAATAGACTAGATAGGCAGAAAGGCAGACAGACGGACTAGATAGGCAGATAGATAGACAGACAGAACAACCAACTAGATAGGCAGACAGACAGATTAGACAGATAGATAGACAGATAGAAAGATAGAAAACAAAGGCAACCTGAGTTAACACAAAATACAGTTTTCATATATATATTTTATTGAAGCAAAAAATGGATCCAACACCTACATCACCCATCTGAAAAACTAACTGCCCCCTCAAACTTAATATCTGGTTGTGCCACCTTTAGCAGCAACAACTGCAACCAAACGCTTCTGAAAACTGGAGATCAGTCTTTCACAACACTGGGGGGGAATTTTGTCCCACTCTTCTTTGCAGAACTGCTTTAGTTCAGACACATTAGAGGGTTTTCAAGCATGAACTGGCCGTTTAAGGTCCTGCCACAGCATCTCAATCGGGTTCAGGACTTTGACTAGGCCACTCCAAAACTTTAATTTAGCTTCTTTTGAGCCATTCAGAGGTGGACTTACTCCTATGCTTTGGATCATTGTCTAAGTTGTGCTTGAGCTTCAACTCACGGACTGATGACCGGACGTTCTCCTTTAGGATGATCTGGTAGAGAGCAGAATTCATGTTTACCTCAATTATTGCAAGTCGCTCTGAAGCAGCAAAGCATCCCCACACCATCACACTCCCATCATCATCATGCTTGACCGTAGGTATGATGTTCTTTTTGAGGAATTCTGTGTTTGATTTACGGCAGATGTAACGGGACCCCTGTCTTCCAAACAGTTCCACTTTCGACTCATCAGTCCACAGAACATTCTCCCAAAAGTTTTGAGGATCATCAAGGTGTGTTTTGGCAAAATTCAGACGAGCTTTAATGTTCTTCTGAGTTAGCAGTGGTTTTCTCCTCGCCACTCTTCCATGGATGGCATTTTTGGGCAGTGTCTTTCTGATAGTGGAGTCATGAACAGTGACCTTTAGTGATGCGAGAGAGGTCTGCATTTCTTGGATGTTGTCCTTGGCTTTTTTGTGACTTCCTGGATGAGTCTTCGTTTTCTTGGAGGAATTTTGGAAGGACGGCCACTCCTGGGACGGTTCCCTACTGTGCCAAGTTTTCTCCATTTGGAGATAATGGCTTTCACTGTGGTTCTTTGGAGTCCCAGAGCCTTTGAAATAGCTTTGTAACCCTTCAATCATCATTTCTGGAACTTCATGCTGCTGAAAAAGTTTATTTAGGTGTTGATTTGATTGAACAGGGCTGGCAATAATCAGGCCAGAAATCAGATTTTGTTTGAATTTTTTGAAACAATTTAGTATGAGATATACTTAAGAATAGAAGAAATCATGATGGGGGCAAATCCTTTTTTTTTTTTTTTTTTTTTTTTTTGCATTTTGTTTTTTCTGTTGATGCATTGTGTGAAGTCTTACTCACTCTGTTTAATTGGCTCCCACAAATGTCTGTGTTTGATCAAATTATTCTTGTTTGCACTGAGGCTTGTTAGAAATCCCTTAAAGAAAATCGCCTCCAACTCCACAAGCTGTTGAGCTGAGGTGTGAGAGCCTCGGTTATATTAAAACAGAGCTGACTGGTGGTGGTTAACAGAGGATGATAAATGGATGCAAAGGAAGGATAATCTGCTAGAACAAAGATTAATTTAATGCAATCATGAACTTGGCCCACCTTGAGAACTACACCTACACCCACCCCTCCAACTGTTCGGCCCACCAGGCGGGTCCTATGACCCACCTTACATCTTAGAGCTGGAGTCAGGCCTGATTATATTATTTTGAGACAAGAAGACAGATATTGTCATTTCACACATTTACGCAGGACTACCCTTCTGGAAAATCCAGTTTTTAAAGTCATGTTTTGGAATATGGTAACTGGTTGCTAGTCTATCTAAACTGGTCGTTAGCTGGCTGACCAGTCACCGTGTTCCACAAAACAGCTTGATCAGCTTAAGATGGTGTGACCATCTGATAGCTGGTTTATTGACTTTAAAAAAACTGGTCACCAGCATATGTTGTGTTTCAGATGCTGGTTTGTTCTCACCAGAATGTTAAGCTACAGACAACTAGCCCATTCAAACTTTGTAAGTAGCAAAACCACCGTTGTTTTCCAGATTAACTAAAATCTACTGCTTCACTGTCATGACTTCCCTGCTGGAAAAAGGCTGACTACCTGACAAGTGCCCAAAACCTCTCTAAAAACCAGTAAACAGACCAGTTTAACCAGGTTTGGAGACCAACTAAGACCAGCAAACTAGCTTAGGCTGGTTTAAGATGTTTTTCTTCAGCAGTGTAAACAGGCATGAATGCATTGGTAAACCAGCTTATCCTGCAAAGTTTTGCATGAGAATAGCATGCTAGTCCAGCTAGATCAGTACTGACCAGCACAAACCATCATGAAAACTCATGCTGCTCTCAACTGCCCTTAGAAAACTGCACTGCGGTGGTACCATGGTAAAGTGATGGTATCATATGGTTAATTCATATAATTTTATATACTGAGTGCATTAGTGCTTCATTAACATAATTACCATATTCATAAAGAACAATATTTATGATATGTTAACACCATGGTGCATGAACAAAACAAAACAAAACAAAACAACAAGGCTCAATAAGTTTCCATTCGTTAACATTAGTTAATGCATTAGGTTTCATGAACAAAAATAAACAATCTATGTTTTACAGCATTTATTAATCTTTGTTTATGTTCATAAAAATACAATTGTTCATTGTTAGTTCATGTTAGTTCTTATTGCATTAATGTTAACAAACTAAACATGATCAGCACTGTGCAGTAATTTAGCACATTTTATAAGACACTGATGATAAATTAATATACATAAAGTATGAAGTACTCTGTTTTCATTAATACATATTTCTTTGAATACTCTTTTAAAGGTCATTATCCACTCAAACACAGAGGAATTGAATAGTGACATGATTTGTACAGTGATGTACAGTCTCCATCTGGTGGTGTTTTAGTGAAAATAAGCCTGCCAGTGTTTCCTCAACACTTCACATTTAGATTAATGGGGTTTAATGAAAAGAAAACCAGAACAAAGCTATAAACGTATTTATTTGGATCCATTTCAAACACCTATTTGACATTACATGAATGAATGCAATCACAAATTATTTAGCATTATTAGGTTTATGTCATTTGAAACCATTTCAGCAGTCCATCTTGTTTTTACAGTGTAAAATCACCCTTAGAGATTCATGGGAGATAAGCTTACTGATAAAAGTTAAATATTTTACTGTATAACTTTCTATTCACTTAGTCAAGTCATTTTTATTTGTATAGCGTGCAGAGGTGGGTGGTAACACGCTGCACTTACTCCGTTACATTTACTTGAGTAACTTTCAAAAAATACTTTTTTGAGTATGTTTTATGGTGGGTACTTTTCACTCTTACTCAAGTAAATGTCTGATGAAAAAATGTAACTTTTACTTTTTTACAATTGGTAGCATTCCTGTCTTTACATTACTGGTTTTAATTTAATAAGTGTTAATAAATGCGTAATTTATTGAGATTTCTGAACGGGACTCTTACAACAGCGAACTTCACAGCTGCACGCTGTCACTCGAGTTGCGTTCAACACTACAGCAGCAAGCGCACAAAACATTTTACACCAAGACAAGGATATATTTCAAGATTAAAACTGCAGCTCCAACTTAAGAAAACACGGTGAGGTAAGTTTTAGAGATTGTGATAATGTGGGCTTGTCTATGTTATGGTGATACTTTGTGTGAATCTGTAACTACGGGCTCTTATGACCTCAGTTTCTAAGTTTACATTTTTATTTCAGCGCTGCAACATATCAGTGCTTACTATATAAATCATTGTAAACATCCGTTTTGCCCTTCTTATCATGATTGTGAGCATTTGTGCATGTGCAAGGTTGGCGCGTGCACAGCGTTTGACAAATGCGGGCGGCTTTGTCTCATGGAAAACACACTTCCAAACACAGAGAAAAGGTGCAATTTACCCCCCCTTAGTGTACCGAACTAATTATCTAAATTCTTTTGACACTGACAATGCTGGAACTACATTGAATTAAATTCACGCAGGAAGTAAAAAGCTGTGAAATAATGACAGACGGCATGAATAAAGCATGATCTTGCTTCAGTGTATAATTAAACATTATATATAACTTGGGACTGTGTGACATTGATCACGTTTTTCACCATAATAATTACTAGAAAAGGTTTCCAAACTTCTCTTCTAATTGACAGATTCATCCAAATCTGAGAAGCATCCTTAAAGTGATAGTTCAGCCTTTAATTAATATTATATCATCATTTCCCCGACCTCATGTTCTTCCAACCTCTTGAAACTTTCTGTATTCTGTGGAACCCAAAAGTTGTTAGACAGAATGTTAGGGACAGTCTCAGTCACCATTCCCTTTCAAAATGGGGGGGCATGAATCGAGCTGCAGCGACACCGGCAAAAGCGGTAATGATTCTGAATGTGTCGGAAAAAACAGCAAAGAGGCTGTCTGAACGTTTTGTTAATTTATAGAGAGAAATGTACATTAAGTTAAACTAATTTAGCTTCCCCACTCCCCACGAACACTTGGATAAGCCTAATAGCACATATTTATCTAGGTTATCTAACGTTAGAATGAGCGGCCATGCTAAGTGGCTAACATCAGGCTACTTAAATGTTTCAACAACTGGCCGGGTCTGGTAACCTATGAGTCCCGAGGTTGAGACATGGCACCAAATAGAATAATATTAGCATAGATGCCATTCAGTTTATTGCAGAGTTATAGATCATGATAGAGATTTCATGTTCAGGCAGACCTAACTAAAGAAGCCTAATTGTGAGCTGATGGATAAATTAGGTGTATGCCTGTCTAAATATATGAGTCTTTAGTCTAGACTTAAACTGAGTGAGTGTGTCTGAGTCCCGAACAGTGTTAGGGAGACTATTCCATAGTTTAGGAGCCAAATATGAAAAGGATCTACCTCCTTTTGTGGATTTTGATATTCTAAGAACTATTAACAGGCCAGAATTTTGTGATCGTAATGAATGTGATGGAATATAGTGTGTCAGAAGGTCACTTAAGTACTGCGGAGCTAGACCATTCAAAGCTTTGTACGTAATTAACAGAATTTTAAAATTATTATGAAATTTAACAGGTAGCCAATGTAACGATGATAAAATTAGGCTAATATGATCATATTTCTTGGTTCTAGTCAGCACTCTGGCAGCTGCATTTTGAAGTTTATTTATTGAACTTGCTGGACATCCTCCCAGTAATGTATTACAATAATCTAGTCTTGAGGTCATGAACGCATTAATTCATTTTTCGGCATCAGCAACAGAGAGGTGGAAGAATACTGTTCTACAAACATTGGAAATTAGATTTTAAAAGGACAGATTGGTTCAAATATAACACCTAAGTTCTTTGTTGTAAAATATGATGTAATAGTACATCCATCAAGAGTCAATTTATATTTTAGCGGCTTATTTTTAGAGGTTTTTGGTCCAATAATTAGTACCTCTGTTTTGTCGGAATTGAGTAGAAGGACATTTCTGGCCATCCAATCTTTGATTTCATTGATACACTCTGCTAATTTGGAGAATTGTGAAATTTAATTGGGTTTTGAAGAAATATAAAGTTGGGTATCATCTGCATAACAGTGGAAATGTATTCCATGATTCCTGATAATATCTCCCAGGGGAAGCATGTATAAGGAGAAAAGCAGAGGCCAAAAACCTGGTCCCTGCGGCACTCCTTACTTAACTTTTGTTTGATTTGACAATTCCTCGTTTACATAGACAAAGTGGTAGTGGTCTGATAAATAGGACCTACCATGCTAATGCAAGTCCACAAATGCCAACATAATTCTCCAGCCTATTCAAGAGAATGTTGTGATCTATCGTGTCGAAGGCAGCACTAAGATCCCGCCTTTAGACAATTAGCCAATTAGCTTCTGATAGGCTAATTGGCTAATTGGAGTCAATTGGAGGTGTGGATGTATTTTAAGGCCTACCTCAGTGCCTCTTTGCTTGACATCATGGGAAAATTAAAAGAAATCAGCCAAGACCTCAGAAAAAAAAAAAAACAGTGGACATTTGCAAGTCTGGTTCATCCTTGGGAGCATTTTCCAAACGCCTGAAGGTACAACATTCATCTGTACCAACAATAGTATGTAATTATAAACACCATGGGACCACGCAGCCATCATACCACTCAGGAAGGAGACGCATTCTGTCTCCTAGAGATGAACGTAGTTTGGTGCGAAAAGTGCAAATCAATCCAAGAACAACAGCAAATGACCTTGTGAAGATGCTGGAGGAAACAGGTAGACAAGTATCTATATCCACAGTAAAACGAGTCCTATATCGACATAACCTGAAAGGCTGCTCAGCAAGGAAGAAGCCACTGCTCCTAAACCACCATAAAAAAGCCAGACTACAGTTTGCAGGTGCACATGGGGACAAAGATCTTACTTTTTGGAGAAATGTCTTCTGGTCTGATGAAACAAATATTGAACTGTTTGGCCATAATGACCATCGTTATGTTTGGAGGGAAAAAGGGTGACGCTTGCAAGCTGAAGAACACCATCCCAACTGTGAAGTATGGGGGTGGCAGCATCATGTTGTGGGGGTGCTTTGCTGCAGGAGGGACTGGTGCACTTCACATAATAGATGGCATCATGAGGAAGGAAAATTATGTGGCTATATTGAAGCAACATCTCAAGACATCAGCCAGGAAATTAAAGCTCGGTTGTAAATGGGTCTTCCAAATGGACAATGACCTTTAATTTGTAATGTTCTTTAAGTTGCATGTGTAATAATATGAGCTGTCACCGTTGGAAATGAAGGAGAATTACACGTATAACAATTACACACTTTTATTATGTAAAAGTGCAGTGTGTCATAGATATATCACAAATTTTTACATCGATTGTTTTTGCGGGTCAATTTTGGGTCAAAATTGACCTACTAATGCAAAAGGTGTATGCAGATTCTGAACGCAACAGGAGGAATACGTTTCATGAACCTGTTGTGCACATACTGTAAGTTTTTGTTTCGCACATGACTGAGGTGAAGACTTACCCAGCAGGTGGTGATAAGCACGAAGAATGTAAACCCCCAAAAGCAAAAGAAGAAAAATGTAAAAGTTAAAGTGGAGATTTGTAGTTAAAAAGGACTTAAATATAGATCTGTTTCTCAACTGCACCTATCATATTACTTCAGAAGACATGGATTAAACCACTGGTGTTGTATGGATAACTTGTATGATGCCTTTATGTGCTTTATGAGTTTCAAAGTTCTGGTCACAATTCACTTGCACTGTGTGGACCTACAGAGCTGAAATATTCTTCTAAAAATCTTCATTTGTGTTCTGCAGAAGAAAGAAAGTCATACACGTTTGGAGTGACATGAGGGTGAGTAAATGATGAGAGAATTTACATTTTTGGGTGAACTGTCCCTTTAATTATGTTATTCTGTCCCATTTCTAATGCTGTTATGTGTCTGTGATAAAACAGTTAGTGATAAACTTTAATATTTAATGTTTTGCGTGTGTGTGTGTGTGTGTGTGTGTGTGTGTTCTGTGGTTGCTGCCACATGTCTATTTTAAATCATTTGCTAGCTTTGTTTATTGTTAGTGTGTCCTAAATCTGTTCAGATAAATGCTGCATAATAAACACTAATATTACAAAAATAAAATTCGTTAATAGCATCACAGCTGTGCAGATAAAAACGTCAAATAATAGAAGATTCACATTATAGCTTTAAACCGCTTTAGTGCAGTATCAGCAAAAATAAACACTATTAAAATACAATAACTGTCCTAATGTAGCATTACCCTGGAGAAAGTGTGTGTGTGAGTGTGTGTGTGTGTGTCTGTGTGTGTGTGTGTGTGTGTGTGTGTGTGTGAGTGTGTGTGTGTGTGTGTCTGTGTGAGTGTGTGTGTGTGTGTGTGTGTGAGTGTGTGTGTGTGTGTCTGTGTGAGTGTGTGTGTGTGTGTGTGTGAATGAGTGTGTGTGTGTGTGTGTGTGTGTGTGTGTGTGTGTGTGTGTGTGTGTGAATGAGTGTGTGTGTGTGTGTGTGTGTGTGTGTATGTGTGTGTGTGTGTTTGTGTGTGAATGAGTGTGTGTGTGTGTGTGTGTGTGTGTGTGTGTGTGTGTGTGTGTGTGTGTGTGTGTTAGTGTGCTCTAACATTGCTAACTCAAAGGCTATTGCAGTTCAGAGGTCACTGCAGTCAAAACTAATAAGCGCATTATAAATGACCGAGTGAGTGTATCTGTGTAAGCGCTGTTAACTGAGATTTGGACAGATCATGACTTGCATTTAGCGGGTCACATGAGCAATCAATCAACTTTTAGTCAAAGTCAAAGTGAAGTGACATGATTTATGCAAATGAGATCATTAATATGCAGGCTTGAATCAGTTAGCTAAATTAAAACCAGTCCCATCCCACAGGGGGATCATTTTTATTCACAATTAATACATTTAATTACTTTAAAAATACATATTTATTTATCACGTGCAACACTATTTGTAAAGAGCATAAAATGGGGTTTATTTTGGGCTTGTCTGTCATTTTTAGCTGCTGCTGTCTCCAGCTCATTATTAACTGCTCTAGAATCTGCAGAGCTTTTGCTTTTTTAATTAGATTTTAGGCGGAAGTTTGGTGTTAATTACGTTTTACACTCTTAAAAGAATGTGAGGATGGAGATGAGGCAGAGAGAGACTTTAACACATGACAGTTTCACTCAGATACCAAACCTGTCAATCAACATGTCAACAGAACACACACACACACACATACACGGCCATCGAGTTTCCAAAGAAGTGTCATTAGACTAGCTTTGTAATCATTTATTGTATGAGAGTTTTAAGACAGAGATGTTTAAAGGAATAGTTCACATTTAAAATGAAAATTCTGTCATCATTTACTCACCCTCATGTTTTATTTATTTTTTTGGTGCACCATATAAAGTGCTTAGAAGGTTGGCATTAATCTGTGCATATATTAAAGTGTGTGTTACAGAAGTCTTTCCTGCTTACACATCAACAGCACACCTTGTGTTTCTCTTTCTCACACACTAACACACTTTGCTGACAGTGTAGAATCTGATGTAATTACAGTGAGTTGCCAGATGGTCCAGCGCTCTTCCACATCAGGTAACCATGACAACCGCCTCCGTCTCTTGGCTGCCCTCTGCATTGATCCTCTCAACAATAGTCTCTCTCTGTCAGAGGACACAGGAGAGATGTTCTAGCTCACTTCATGCCAGCATTAGGATGTAGTGGAAGCCGCTAAAAGATGAATCATTTGAAATGGTTAAGTGTGTTGGTGTCTGTCATTAGCAGTGGAAAAACAGGAGCTGTACTCGCTGCTGAAAAGACCTGCATAGTCTAAGATGCTTTACATTTACATTTACATTTATTCATTTGGTAGACGCTTTTATCCAAAGTGACTTACAAGAGAGGAAAACATAAGCGAATCATCTTAGGAGACAGTGGTATGAAAAGTGCTGTATTACAAAGTATCACTAGCATCATAATAGTATTCAAAACAGAATAAAATGCAACAGAATTTTTTTTTTTTAATGACTGGTTAAGTGCTCATGGAACAGATGTGTTTTTAGTTGTTTTTTGAAGACAGAGAGTGAGTCAGCTTCACAGATGGAGTTGGGAAGGTCGTTCCACCAACGTGGTACGATGAAGCCGAAAGTCTGGGAAAGTGTTTTGGTGCCTCTTTGTGTTGGTACAACAAGGCGACGTTCCTTAGCCGACCGCAGGCTTCTAGTGGGCGCGTAGCTCTGCATAAATGATTTTAGGTGTGCTGGAGCAGACCCAGTGACTGTTCTGTATGTCAGCATCAGAGCCTTGAATTTGATACGTGCATCAATCGGCAGCCAGCGGAAAGAGACAAGGAGTGGTGTAACATGTGCTCTCTTTAGTTGATTATAGACCAGACGTGCTGCTGCATTCTGGATCATTTGCAGGGGTCTAATTGCACATGCAGGGAGGCCTGCAATGAGAGCATTACAGTAGTCCAGTCTAGTTATGACAAGTGACTGAACAAGCAGTTGTGTGGCATGTTCAGAGAGGAAGGGTCTTATCTTCCTGATATTGTTGAGTGTAAAGCGACATGATCGTGCTGTCTTTGAGGTGTGGTCTGTGAAATTTAGTCTGTTGTCGATGGTTACCCCTAGATTTCTGACCGTTTTGGAAGGCGTTACTGTAGTTGCACCCAGCTGCACGGTGATGTTGTGTTCAACAGCAGGGTTGGCTGGAAAGATGAGGAGTTCAGTCTTGGCTGGGTTGAGTTGCAGGTGGTGTTCCTTCATCCAGGCCGAGATGTCCGCCAGGCAGGCTGAAATTCAATCAGTCACTGTGGTGTCGTTGGGCTGGAAAGACAAGTAGAGCTGTGTGTCATCAGTGTAGCAGTGGTAAGAGAAACCATGTGCCTGAATGATGGGTCCCAGTGATGTTGTGTATATAGAGAAGAGAAGTGGCCCAAGTACTGATCCCTGAGGTACCCCAGTAAGTAGCTGATGTGGCTTGGATACCTCACCTCTCCAGGCTACCTTGAAGGACCTACCTGAGAGACAGGAATTAAACCAGTCAAGCACAGTTCCTGTGATGCCCAGCGAAGAGAGGTTAGAGAGTAAGATCTGATGGTT
This sequence comes from Myxocyprinus asiaticus, assembly GCF_019703515.2. NCBI lineage: Eukaryota > Metazoa > Chordata > Actinopteri > Cypriniformes > Catostomidae > Myxocyprinus > Myxocyprinus asiaticus. The sequence goes on from NC_059373.1 coordinate 1,596,101, forward strand.
GACTGTGTCAAAGGCTGCAGAAAGGTCCAGCAGAATCAGGACTGATGATCTGGATCTAGCTCTCGCCTGTCCCAGCGACTCAGTGACAGACAGCAGGTCAGTCTCAGTGGAGTGTCCACTTTTAAAGCCTGACTGATTGTCATCCAGCAGCTTTATGCTGATAAGTGTTGGTTTAGGTGATGAACAGCAAAGCAATGTTGTTCACAGGGAAAAATCCTGGTCAGCCAATCAACGGAGGCTTGCTGGTTAAAGGGACAGTTCACCCAAAAATGAACATTCTCTCATCATTTACTCACCCTCATGCCATCCCAGATGTGTATGACTTTCTTTCTTCTGCAGAACACAAATGAAGATTTTTGGAAGAATATCTCAGCTCTGTTGGTCCATACAATGCAAGTGAATGGTGACCAGAACTTTAAAGCCCCAGAAAGCACATAAAGGCAGCATAAAAGTAATCCATATGACTCCAGTGGTTTAATCCATGTCGTCAGAAGTGATAAGATATGTGTGGGTAAGAAACAAATCAGTGTTTAAGTCCCTTTTTACTATAAATCCCCCTTCCTGCCCAGTAGGTGGTGATATGCATGAATAATGTGAACTGCCAAAAACACAAGAAGAATGTGAAAGTGGAGATTTATTGTACTGTAACGCCTATACCAATGATAATTACAAAATTCTCTTTCTTTTTCTTGCCTTGGACATATAATCCTGGGGGGATCAGAGCTCAAGCCCCTCAGTTATAAACAGCATGCCAAATCCATTCCTTAATGCGCTTCGGGATGATATGAACCAATAATATCTCACAGTGAAATCGGAAACAGTAGTTTGACTTTTCTTTAGCTGAAAAATCGGTCTGTGCTTACCGAAGTGTGAAACACTGCCCCCATTGGCTAAAGCCGTAGGTGTTGTTGGGCGTATAGGCATGTGCGAGCGCCATTTTCCAGGTGAAATGTCCACAGAGGGGGCCAAAAGCAAGTTGGTTTCAGTGGTACAAGACGAATGTATATTTTATAAACTGAACCCCTAATTCAAACCCCAAACCTAAACCTAACCATCAGAGTAAAAATTTAACATTAAAGGGAAAAATGCAACATCCGAATCGTGCTCGTCTCTGATTACGCAAACGCGATTACTTATTTGGATGCAAAGATTACATTTCTACGAACTTGACAAACAAACCTTATTTGTCAATGAACCACTTGCAAACCAGCATCCACAGCGTATGTTTGTGACCTAATCTTTTCAGCAGAGCTAGAGGACAAGATGTTTTTCAAATGTAGAAAAATAACTTAATGTAGTCGTTTCCACTCTAGCAAGTGATCAAACACTATGTCTTTTTAACATCTTTTAACAGCAGTACTGTTCCCTTCCAGTGTGTCTGTGTGTGTGTGTGTGTGTGTGTGTGCACGTGCGTGTTCGTGTGTGCGTGTGTGTGTGTTGCCTGTTTATACACTGTGAGGCAGTGTGTGATCTATTGCAAAAACTGGCCTTTACTCCGGGTTTATAAAAGGCATTAAGGGTTTAGCGTGAAAAGTCTTTAAATGGTTTAATCACCCTCAGTGTGAACACCCCTTAAAATAGAATAGGATTGGTTGTGTGAAGAAACATGATATTTGAACACATGTCATGAAACTTGCAGATATATTAGTTAATGTCATATTGTAAACACACTTGTCTGATTTTGTCTTCCGTCTGGATGTTCTGTTGTTTATTTGCAGGCTGTGAACTGCAGGTTCTGACTAAATATTTCCTCACAAAAAAAAAAAAAAAAAAATGTTTTTAAAAATAATGTATCTTAAGATCATTAAAGGGACAGTTCACCCAAAATGAAAATTCTCTCATCATTTACTCACCCCCATGTCATTCCAGATGTGTATGACTTTCTTTCATCTGCAGAACACAAATTAAGATTTTTAGAAGAATATTTCAGCTCTGTAGGTCCATACAATGCAAGTGAATGGTGACCAGAACTTTGAAGCTCCAAAAATCACATAAAGGCAGCATAAAAGTTATCCATAAGACTCCAGTTTTTTAATCCATGTCTTCAGAAGCGATATGATAGGTGTGGGTGAGATCAACAGATCAATATTTAAGTCCTCATAAATTCTCCTCCTTGCCCATTAGGGGGCGATATGCAAGAAGAATGTGAATCACCAAAAACAGAAGAAGGAGAGTGAGAAAGTGAAAGTGGAGATTGACTGAGCAGGGAGGAGAATTTATAGTAAAAAAAAAAAAAAAAAAAAGGACTTAAATATTGATCTGTATCAAACCGCTTCAGAATATATGAATTTAACCACCAGAATTGTCTAGAGTACTTTTATTTTGCCTTTATGTGCTTTATGGTGCTTCAAAATGTTGGCACCCATTCACTTGCATTGTATGGACCTACAGAGCTGAAATATTCTTCTAAAAATCTTAATTTGTGTTCTGCTGATGAAAGAAAGTCATACACATCTGGAATGGCATGAGGGTGAGTAAATGATGAGAGAATTTTCATTTTTGGGTGAACTGTCCCTTTAAGATTTATAGTAGGCTAAGATTATTTCCATGACATTTATTTATTGTAATAGGCAATAAATTAATATTTAAATAGTAAAGTACATTTGTAAAATCAAATTGTAAACATGCATCATGGTTGTATTTGTTGTTCAAAATTATGTTGATATTAATTTATAAAAGAAAACAATCTTGTGTCCAGGCAGGAACATTTTCACTACAATTTTACAGTAATGAGTGAGATTTTTTTTTTTTTTTTCTTCCTGCATAACAATGAGATTTTGGGAGTTAAATGTCCTTAAAGGAATATTCCGGGTTCAATAATACAAGTTGAGCTCAGTCGACAGCATTTGTAGCGTAATGTTGATTACCACATAAAAAATAATTTTGACTCGTCCCTCCTCAAGTTTACAGTGAGGAGCTTGCAATGGAAGTGAATGTAGAAGCTTTGTCAAACCAACATAATAAGTTATGTGATATGAGACATGAGATCATGAGAACTCTGCACTCCACTGAGGTTATCTTGACTGAGTGAAGAAATGAACTGGAAATTTCACCAAACAACACCGTGCTAAGCATAGCCAAGCGTATCTACATAGGTGGCAGCCAGTGAGTGCAAGGATTCTCTTCTTCGACGTTTAGTGAAACACCGCAGGTCATGTGATTTCAACATGGTGAAACACATTGAAGGGGGTGACCCGCACCATGTATAATTAAACACTTTTTATAGAAAACTGTTATGAGTACAGTCTTCATGTGATTGTACACCATTCAGATCACTCTTCACAAAAACACAATTAATTCGTTAATGTGTAAAACTTTTTACATTCACTCCAAACCACTGAAAGCACCCTTAACAGCCGGCATGAAGTCTGCCCCCCAGTGGCCGAAGCCGGAAGTGTGGTTGAGGTAAAATGTCCACAGGGTGGTGCCAAGAGCGAGTGGTATTTTTAGTTGTAAATGACATGTACATTTCAGTGTGAATGAACATTCGGAAGCAGGATGTCGATTTCCTGTGTGATCAAACAGCATTAGTAGTGTAGCTAACTAAAAAATCATTTCTTTTTTTAAAAGTGTAGCTTGACTATAGTTTAACTACTTTAAATTAAGAGTAGCTTGTAGTTTAGCGAGCTGTTGTGCAACATGTTTGTCTTAAGAGTTTTCAATTGTTTTGTGGGATAATGTTTTTGGACTGGTGTGATCGGGACATCTGCTTTTACCTAGTAATTGGTGTTAAATATGACAGTCCGTTTCACGAATGTTTCTTATTAAACATGACCATGTTTTGCAGGAGCCGATACTCTGTAAATTTCTCAACTCATTTTTGGAGAGAACTCATTTTTCCTCCCTTTCTCCAGCACATGGATTGTGTATTCTGTGACATGATCCATCAGTGTTTGCTGTGCCAGGGACTTTGTGAGTATCAAATTGCCCATGATAAATAGTGCGGGGCTACACAAAGGAAATGCTGGAATTTGCTGGTGCTGAGAAATCTGATCTAGCCAGTGAGATGCTCCAGCACTTTAGCGCACAATGCCAACGGAGCTCATTGAGACCGCGCATCATCGGTACACCTGGCACCCCGGTCTTACAGTTTGTTTATCTCACATTTGTCTTCTACTGCCAATCTCTTTGTCACATCATGAGAAATATTTCAAACAGATTGAGTATTCTTGCATTGGCAGCAGCATTCACTTTGAGACTGGACTGCTCACTACTCTTCTGTCTAATGTCAACACAACATCGGTGAAACATTGTCCTTTTTCGGGCTCAACAGGAAGCATTCTTGTGTTTTGGTGTGTTAAATAGTTTTTTGCCATGAGCCAGCAATTTTTAAATATTAAAAGTGGAGGTCGACCGATAGTGGACTTTACCAATACCGATAACTGAGGTGGTGTAAAAGGCAGATAACCGATTAATCAGCCGGAAGTTTTTTAATTGTTTTATTGAATGTAAAAAAAACAATTCTTACTCTTTTGTTACTGTGACGTGCATAGACATAGAGGCTACAACAGTTCAAAATGAATAAAATCCAATATGCAGTTTACTGTTCAACCAAAATCCCAAGAATATATATATATATATATATATATATATATATATATATATATATATATATATATATATATATATATATATACACACACACACAGTACTATGCAAAAGTTTTAGGCACTTGTGAAAAATGTTGTATAGTGAGGATGTCTTCAAAAATAATGACATAAATAGTTTTCATTTATCACTTAATGTCATACAAAGTCCAGTAAACATAAAAAAAGTTAAATCAATATTCGGTGAGACCACCTTTGCCTTTAAAACAGCCCCAATTCTCCTAGATACACCTGCACACAGTTTTTCTTGGTTGTTGGCAGATAGGATGTTCCAAGCTTCTTGGAGAATTCACCACAGTTCTTCTATCTATTTAGGCTGTCTCAATTGCTTTTGTCTCTTTATGTAATCTCAGACTGACACGATGTTCAGTGGGGGGCTTTGTGGGGGCCATGACATCTGTTGCAGGGCTCCCTGTTCTTCTATTCTATTCTATTCTTTTCTATTTGCAAAAGTTATGTTTGGGAGTCTAAAATGTATTTTTCCTATTGACACACTAAAGCTGAAGATATAAATAACCATCTTAAGACAAGTGTTTGTGTGAGAATAAAAATATAGATTAATATTGTCAATAATGAAAGATTTGGATACAGCAAATCCCCAAGTGATTGTTTTTATTTCACCTCGAGAGCCCGCTGTTATATTGCACAATTAAGCCTTTCTAACTGTACAATCTTCCAGCATCGGCCACAAAGGAACAAGGAGGAATAAAAATACTATCGGCAACTATCTGTATACATTTTTGCCGATAACCGATAGTTCCAAACAACAACTATTGGCACCGATTAATCAGTAAAGCAGATATATCAGTCTACCTCTTATTTAAAGGAATAGTTCACCCAAAAATAAAATTGTCGGTCATCATTTACTTACCCTCATGTTGTTCTTAACATGACATTCTTTCATCCGTAGAATACAAAATATGGCCTATATGTTGATTTGAATTATTTTATTTTTTTATTCAGTTTCCTAACTTCAAACTGCAGAGGGGAATATGTAAAGTGAATCATTATTTTCAGACATCCAAATTACTTCAGAAGACTTGGATTACAGCCACAATTCATATGGACTAGTATTGTGCTACAGTTTTATGTAAACATTAAAATACTCACTGTTTCAAAAGTATAGCCACAAGACGTAAACAATATGTGTGTTAACATGATTTTAGTGTGATAAAATCACTTACTAACCTTTTATCAGGGATTAGGAGGAAGGACCCAAGATACAGAATGGCAATGAAAGGTGTTTTATTAAAAACTCTGTGGCCGTGGGCACTGGCAGTGATGGGGAAATGACCTCAGTGGTCATGAGCACAAGCAGTGACACTGGAACAGCCTCCGTGGCCGTGAACAAAGTCAGTGACAGGGGAACGACCTCAATGGCCACTGGCAGTGTTGGGGGAATGGCCTCTGTGGCCGTGAACACAGGCAGTGACGGGTGAACGACCACCGTGGCTGTGAACATTGGCAGTGACGGGAGAACAGCCTCCGTGACCACTGGCAGTGACGGGGGAATGGCTTTCGTGGCTGTGAACATTGGTAGTGATGGGGGAACGGCCTCCGTGGCCACTGGCAGTGATGGGGAAGGGCCTTCCTGTCCACTGGCAGTGACGGGGGAAAGACCTCCGTGGCCATGAGCACAAGAAGTGACAGTGGCTGTGAACACTGGCTGTGACGGGGGAATGGTCTCTGTGGCCACTGGCAGTCACGGGGGAACAACCTCCGTGGCCATGAGCACAGGAAGTGACAGTGGTCATGAGCACAGGCAGTGACAGGGAAATGACCTCAGTGGTCATGAGCACAGGCAGTGACAGGGGAACGGCCCCTGTAGCTGTGGGCACTGGCAGTGATGGAGGAACGATCTCTGTGGTTGTGGGCACTGGCAGCGATGGGGGAACGGCCTCTGTGTCCAAGGGTGCTGGCAGTGGCAGGGGAATGGCCTCCGTAGCTGTGGGCACTGGCAACACCTGAAGAGTAGAGGCTCATCTCCCTCTCTTCCTCTTCCAGGTGATAAGAGGCACTGCAGTAGTATTGGCCGCTGCCTCCTGGCGGTTGGCAGCATGCCTCCTCTGGCAACGGCATCGAGAAGCCAGAGAGATGCCCAAATGAGCTGCCAATGAATTGGCCACCTCCTGGTGGACAATAACGGGCTCGGCAGATCTCTCAGGACACCGAAAAAGGGGAATTTGGGGATTTGGTGTTCCACCCTTGCAGTAGACGTTCCATCAATGCCAACCGGCAGAAGTGGTCCACCAAATCCCAAACGGAAAAATGAAAAATCGAACCCAGTTCCTCTTGATCGATGGGCTTGTCCAGACCTGCCAAAAAAAATAACTTGAGGACGGTCTCATCAAAATCCCACCCGGAGACCGCCTCAGCCAACCTTGGCATAGATGTCAATAGGACGACCATGCTGAAAGCAGGTCAAGGGATCGGGCAACCGGGCGAGGCATTGGGAGACCGATTCCCCAAGGGCTGGAACTGGGCTCAATAAAAAACCTTTCATGCCTCCACTGGGTCCAAAGTTTGGGCAGATCGTTCTGTCAGGGATTAGGCGGAAGGACCTATTATTAAAACAAAACAAAACCAACAAAATACAAACAAAACTCACAAGGGAGAAAAAATAAATAAAACAAAACAACAAAATAAACTAAGAATAAACCAACTAGCGAAACTGGATAAAACAGGAAACAAAACAAAATCAAAATGGCAGGATCATGACCCCTTTTTGTATAAAGTTATATCCAAGTTATATATAAAAATAAATCCATGATGTAACCCTGTAAACCCTAAAACAACCGTAAAAAAATATGATTTAAACAAGAAATAACAGCTCAAATAATACACAAGTTTTAACAGAAAATGTAATGCAAGTGCTTTTAAAAAATTTAAGTTGTAAATGAATACTCTGAAGTCTGGTTATGGGAGACTCGGGTCAGACAGAGACGTTTTAGCATCATCAGGATTGGGTACGGCTGAATGTTGGCTATAAATCAGATTTAGCACTATGAATCTCACATTAGTTCAGAGTTTGATGCACTCCTCATCCTGACATGTAAACTGCAGTTAATAGTTGTTCTCTATGGGTGCTGTGCAGTGATACACAGTAGCTGCTGAACAGCTGTTTTACGTTATAACTGTTACTACATTGTGTATTTTACCTCGACTGGAAGGTTGTTTTGACCAACCAGAATCCAGAACATTTTCTCTGAACTATCCATTTAATGATTGAGTTGTAGAGATGCAGAGGGCAGTTGTATGTACCTAATCACAAGTCCTTTTGACAATGATTCACATGCAGGATATTAATTATTCATATCTATATGAATTCTGTCTAAGGGTCAAAATCTGCAGGTTTCAAAGCATTTTAGATGTTTTCACCTCATCATGTACAGTAAGTGCCACTTTTTCAACCGTCACATCAGCAATGCCGGTTTTTCCTAGAAATGTAAAATAACATGTACTTTGGAGTGCCAACCCTTCTACATAATGTGGCTTTTATTATTTCTGGATTATGCATTTAAATTAACAGAATGTTTACAGCGTTTGGTCTCCAAAAAAACTCTTCCATTTATTCATACTGCTTTTTATTTCATTCATTCAAATAAATGTGATATAATTGCACTATTTTATCTCTGTGTCTGATTTAGAATGAGCAGAACTCTATATCTAATGACTCGTAGATGAAGTTAATGATGATTTTTAATCCAAATTTTAGTCCAAGTTTGCACTCAGTGCTGGCAAGTGACCATGGTATAAGCGGGATAATCCATGGCTAGATGTGCGTAAAATGATTTAATTGGTCTGCTTCGCATCGGCTGGTTCTTTCTCCTCCATGTTGTGCATTAAAACCATTTAGCCGTGCATTATCCTATACAGAAGATGCTCCATTCTTAGTGAATGTTTTTCTCAGTGTTTGTGAATCTCTGTTTGCTACCTGTTGACCAGAAGAGCTGTGTCTGGGTCAGTCAGTCAGAGATAGCTAAATTCCTCAATTTATTATTGGCAGAGGCTCTTTGCACTAAGTGTATATTTACATTTATTCATTTAGCAGATGCTTTTATCCAAAGCCACTTAGAAATGAGGAGAACAATAGAAGCGATTTATTCAACAAAAAGGGCAAAAATATAATAAGTCTCACAGGACACATAGCAAGGAAAGGTGTTTTTTTGTTTGTTTGTTTTATAAAGAACATGAAGGTAGTGCGTTAGGTGTTCACGAAAAAGATGTGTCTTTAGCTGTTTTTTGAAAGAGGCTAAAGACACAGCTGCTCGGGTGGAATTAGGCAGGTCATTCCACCAGCGGGGAACAGTCAAGGTAAAGGTCCGGGACAGTGATTTTGTGCCTCTATGAGATGGCACCACAAGGCGCCGCTCACCCGCAGATTGCAGGCTTCTGGAGGGCACATAAGTCTGAAGTTGTGAGATTAGATAGTGGTTGTTCTGTAAGCAAGCATCAATGCCTTGATCTTAACGTGAGCAACCATAGACAGACAGTGCTAATGGTATATAGCAACAAAAAGCAGCTTCTTTGCACTAAGTGCAAATAGTGGCACATACTATTTGAACCCTTAATTAAATACGAACATACAGTATAGGGGCATCACTGGAGCATGTTTATTGTATTTATATAGAGTCTCCCAGACAACTTACACCAACCCCTACACCTAAACCTAAACCTGATGACGAATGCAAGGTTTCTTGCAGTACTACATTTAAAACAGTTTTAGTCAGTTTTAACCCCACCCATTCAAGAGCCTGTCATGTAAACAAACATGGCGTCACAGGCCTGGCTCCAGCTCTAAGATGTAAGGTGGGCCATAGGACCTGCCGGGTGGGCCAAACAGTTGGAGAGGTGGGTATAGGTGTAGTTCTCAAGGTGGGCCAAGTTCATGATTGGGTGGGCCAGGCCCCTGTGGAGCCGGGCCTGTGTCAAAGCAGCTAATGCAGAAATGAAGAGGTGTATTTTTGGCTGTTTCCCTCCAAAAACCTTGTTCCGTTCCCCAAACTACCTTGGATATGGCCAACTGGCTCAAATGTACATTTCGAAGAAGGAATAACGGCAGATTTGTTTGGTTGTGTGGAAGACATTTCAAGCCTGAATGCTTCCATAGGTGATCACTACTGAACACAACATGAGTCGGATGCGTCTGGAGTTTATTCATATTTTGAATGCAGGAATCTTGGGATGTACTGTACAGCATGAGTAAGTATTCTTTTTCCCTTTATATTTAGTGTATTGTGATTCAAAATGTTAAAATGTTGTGATCTTTACTCGCTTGTTGTATTGGACTTGCACAGCAACTCCAGCCTAGTCCTAAACAAAGACTGTGATGTGCTGTGTGTGTTTGTAGGCTGGTTATGGATTAATGTTGTCAGTTAGATCATCGTTTGGTTCTCAAGTCAGTGGGGCACGGTCGACTGCAAACTAACTCACCTTCAGGTCTTCCTCCATTCCGGTATGCAACTCCCACTTTTCACAATCCAATCAACAACCGAAAATCAAGTCCCGCCCTACTTTTTTTTTCTTGTGTACTCGGAAATACCTCACAATCCAGGAGAAAAGTCGGTCGCAATTTCTGTCGCATGGCGACTTTAAATATACCATGTAGACTTGCATACTATTTAGGATGTGTTTATAATGCATACAAATATTGCGCTGTTTATTTGAGCGACCTTCCAGCATGACACAGCATAGACTTTACCAATGGAGTGAGTTTAGGGTGGGGCTATCTGAAAGCTATATGTAAACAATGAGCATGTTTTCATGCACGTTCATACACTGATTATGCTTAATAAACCGATTGACACGGGTAGATTTTTGCCCATTGTGCAGATTTCGTGTGACGTAAACATTGTAACTTACCAGCTCATCCAGTGTGCGGGTTGAGCGCATGCCTCTTCGCGGTTTGACATCAAATGCAGAGAATAACTCGATTATTTCAAATGTCATGTAAACGCTGACTTCTTGATTTGTCAGATTTTTAAAATAAGCTGCTTTTTGGGAGTAATCAGTGTATTGGCGTGCATGTAAATGGGCTCATTGTTTATTTTCGCAATTCGGTTGTTTTTTTGCCAGTGGCGCAAAAATTGCACAATTCATCTGTTGTTCAATTTGTTTGTACGGATGTTTGTACGTCACCCAGCAGTACAGATTTAGTTCAGTGTTGAGACAGTGATGTTGTTAGCATGAGAGTTTATTGTCATTATTGTGTCTGGATAGCATCATTCTTGATTTGTCTGTGTTTGTGTGACTCAACCCTCAGTGTTGTGAGTGGCTCAATCACCCAGAACCCCCAGCACTTTCATATATTAAGACTGATGGAGGGATGATGCACAATAAACGGCACGTCTGCACCATTTCCCACAAGACTGTTCACCTCTCTAGCACATAATTCACCATCTGGAGAGGCAGAAATGGACACACAGATGAAAAGAGGGAGAGAATGAACCATAACTGGGAAAAGAACAAGACAGGCTGCTGAAAGAGATGTTTAGTGAGGAACGGACTGGCGTTTGTTTGTCATATTTACATCATTCGGTGCAGACCCGAGTCACACTGTTTGTGAACGCACCAGGTATTTGTCAGGAAACAGAATGACGGCACATATTCATTTATAGAGAGTTAGACACAAGGAAAGTTAACAAACTGTCTTGCTGGATGACTTGATCAACACCGACATTATCAGTGTCCACCAAAACACAATGTCTGGAAAATGCAGTCATCTTTGCACAGCATGTGTGTGTGTGTGTGTGTGTGTTGTGTTAGTCATTTGCTGTAATATGAGTAAAAAAGGTAATTGCTGATTTCATATCAGAGTCCATTATGCCATTTTACCGAATGAATTTTTGATGAGGATCTGATTACTTCCCTCCACAGAACACAAGCACACTTTCAGAATGAATGAAAATCTGCTGGAGAAAATGAATGATGGTGACATTGATGATATATTTTTTCCTCCTCCTTCAGAGTGTTTTTAGAAAGCCACTGGTTATAAAAATGATGATTCTTATGAATATGATGTTTTGCGATGATTTCTGGAAATCTGCTGCAACACTGGATATTTAGGATAGCAAAATGTCACCAGTGTCTTTTTAGACTTTAAGTGGAAGTTTTGAATTCACAACACAAGAAAGTATTTTTAAAATCAATTAATACAGTCAGTAAGGGTAAAGTAATGAACAGTTAAGAAATAAATATACAGTTTATAATATGAACAGTTCCCTATCTGTCACTCACTCTACGTTGTGTCGATGACACTAGGGGTCACTCTTGGGAGCCCCAAACACCTCTGCTTTTTTGAAAAAAGGCCAATGGGAATTGGCGAGTGGAATTTGTATGCCACTCCCCCATATACGTCGTATATCTGCACAATGGGCAAAAATCTACCCGTGTCGATCGGTTTATTAAGCATAATCAGTGTATGAACGTGCATGAAAACATGCTCATTGTTTACATATAGCTTTCAGATAGCCCCACCCCAAACTCACTCCATTGGTTAAGTCTATGCTACGTCGTATACGGGTATAAAAGGAGCTGGTATGCAACCACTCATTCAGATTTTCTCTTCGGAGCCGAGCGGTTGTATTCAGTGCACTGAATTCAATTTCCCTCCAAAGATGCACCTCAAAACTGCTGGATTCATGGCGCATTTCAGCAGCTTCTCCCCCTCTGCACCTGTGGAGTGCAGAGAATGCCCCTGGGCACTTCGGCAGAGCGAATAAAGAGATTATATTCTAAAAGAGTATATTTTCATTCACAAAAAGAGCGGCACACACGGAACGTCTTTTTAAAGATGCCTTTCCTTTTGTGTGTTATTCCTGGTTGCGGTCATTATCTCTCTGCTTCTGATGGCCATGATCACTGTCTTACGTGTCTGGGCACTGCCCACACGGAGACATCTTTCGTGGATGGATCATTTCTTCATTTCGAAAACATGACCATGGCAACATTGCGGTCGCGGCTTGCTTTCGTAAGAAAGCAAGCCACCCCATCGGCTCCCCGCACCGGTCCTTCTACCTATGGGTTTGAGGCTGCGTCGGCTAGCACTGGGGCTGATTTAGGGACATCAATGGGACCACCTCCACCAGGTATCCCCCCACGGACCTCCCATTCCCCAGCACGCTTGCTTGCCCCAGTCAGGTGCTCTCAGGGCGAGTTTGACCTCTTGTTCGGAGCCTGGGAAGACGATGAGTGATCGAGCGCAGCATAGGAGAGTGGGCTCGTCCAGTCGGACTCGACTGGGCTTCCTCCTTTGGGAATGGGCGCCCAGTCTCAGGCCGACATGGAAATGATGGACATGCTTTCACAGGTGGCCGCAAGTGTCGGGCTAGAGTGGAACCCTCCACTCTCCCCTGAACCCTCGCAGCTCAACGATTGGTTTCTGGGCTCCCATTCCTTTCTTTCCGGAAGTGCATGAGGAGCTGACAAGGTCGTGGGAGGCACCTTTTACTGCCCAGTCACAGTCTTTCAGCTCCCCCGCTCTCACTACCCTCGATGGTGGAGCGGCTAGGGGGTATTCGGTGAGTCCCCCAGGTGGATAAGGCACTTGCGGTGCACTTGTGTTCGCAGGGCGCTGCCACCTGGTGTGGGTTCCCGAAGCTCCCGTCCAGGGCCTGTAGGTTTATGTCATCCCATTTTTGCAGGTATGGTGCTCCAACGGCGGACCCCCCGCCCCTGTGTGCCCAGCTGTGGCACAAACACGCCCACACGGGATTGGTTCCGGTGGACTACGGGGATGAGATTCTTCCTGCCCCCTCCTCGGCCAATCTTATGGTGGGCAGCAGGAGCCAGGTAAGTGCTTCGATGTCCCTGGACTCAGCAAAGCCACGGGGCTCGAGTCCCCTCAACATGGCACCTCGAGCTCCGCCCCGCCGCGAGGCCCCACCCGCTGGTACATCCAACGTGATCATTCCCTTGGTCCCCCTCATCCGGAGTTTGGGCGTGTGGCTCACGCTTTCCAACCTGTCACGATGGCTGACCCGGACCGTCCGACTCGGCAACGTGATTCAATTTGCCAGTCGCCCACCCAGGTTCAGCAACGTCTACTTCACCTCATCTAAGGGCGAGAACGGTGCTACCTTTCATGCGGAGATTGCTACCCTTCTGCGATAAAGCCTGTCCCTCCAGCCGAGATGAAGAAAGGGTTCTACAGCGACCAATCCTGGACCTGCGAGTACTGAACTGGGCTTTGCACAGACTCCCGTTCAAGATGCTGATGCACAAACGCATTCTAGTGAGCGTCCGGCATCAAGATTGGTTCACAGCGGTAGACCTGAAGGACGCGTACTTCCATGTCTCGGTCTTACCTCAACACAGATCCTTCCTGTGGTTTGCCTTCAAAGGCCAGTCGTACCAGTACAAGGTCCTCCCCTTCGGTCTGTCCTTGTCCCCTCGCGTCTTCACGAAGGTCGCAGAGGCAGCCCTTGCCCTGCTAAGGGTAGTGGGCATCCGCATCCTCAACTATCTCGATGACTGACTAATCCTAGCTCACTCTCGTGAGTTGCTGTGTGCACACAGGGACCTCGTGCTCCAGAACCTCAGCCGACTGGGGCTTCGGGTCAACTGGGAAAAGAGCAAGCTCTCCCCGGTTCAGAGAATCTTTTTTCTCGGTTTGGAGTTGGACTCAGTCTCGATGACGGCATGCCTCACGAACAAGCGCGCACAGTCGGTGCTGGACTGTCTGAAGGCGTTCAGACAGAGGACAGCGGTTCCACTGAAACTTTTTCAGAGGCTCCTGTGGCATATGGCATCCTCAGCAGCGGCCACACCGCTTGGGTTGCTGCATATGAGACTGCTTCAGCAGGACACATCACGTGGCCATCACGCAGATCTGTCACCACCTCTTCAGTCCTTGAACCGACCTTGCATTTTTATGGGTAGGGGTTCCCCTAGAGCAGGTCTCCAGGCACGTCATGGTTACAACAGACGCCTCAAAGATGGGCTGGGGCACTGTATGCAAAGGGCACACAGTCGCCGGCCCCTGGACTGGCCCGCGGCTGTGTTGGCACATCAACTGCCTAGAGTTGTTGGCAATATTGCTCGCCCTTCGGAGTTTTCGGCCGTTGATCCAGGGTAAGCACGTATTGGTCTGGACAGACAACACAGCGATGGTAGCGTACATCAACCATCAAGGCAGTCTACGCTCCCGTTGCATGTCACAACTCACCCGCTGTCTCCTCCTCTGGAGTCAGCAGTGCCTCAAGTCACTACGAGCCACTCACATCCCAGGACCTACCATGGGACCTCTCCACATGACATACTTCTGACAAGATTCGGTAAGACCATGTGACGTATTCCACTCAAAATACCCCCCTCCCCCCCCTCTTTTTGAGCAGGGTGTGGTCTCTGGGATGTCTTCCTTTTGGGAGGGACACCCCCCGACATAGACACATATGGCTCCCAGTCGGTTAACAAATTCCACTCTTTTTGGGGAGAAAAAAGAGGAAAAGAGGCCTCGGCTGGGCTAGCCTGTCGCTGTTGTTGGGCAGTCGACTTGTTCCTGAAGGACCGTTTGACGCTCATAAGAGCATTGGGGGAGGTTACGTGATGGCCTGGTGCACTGGCTACGAGGCACACAGTGGTCTGCCCATCACGCACTGCCAGTTCACGTAACACAGTTCAGATAGTTGTGCCGTTTTGTATAAGGACCCCTAGTGTCACTACATCGACACAACATCGAGTAAGTGACAGATAGGGAACATCATGGTTACTATCGTCACCTCCATTCCCTGATGGAGGGAACGAGACAGTGTCCCTCTTGCCACAATGCTGAACTACCTGCTGAAATGGCCGGGACCTGGTCTCGGCTCCTCAGCACAAAACCTGAATGAGTGGTTGCATACCAGCTCCTTTTATACCCGTATGTCCGGGGGAGTGGCATGCAAATTCCACTCGCCAATTCCCATTGGCCTTTAAAAAAAAAAAAGCAGAGGTGTTTGGGGCTCCAAAGAGTGACCCCTAGTGTAACTACATCGACACAATGTCTCGTTCCCTCCATCAGGGAACGGAGGTTATGAAAGTAACCATGATGTTATATGCTGCACACATGACTCATTTTTGAACAGTGAGTTTAGTTCTGTTGAACAGCAGTGAACAGACAGATCTGTTCTGCTCTATTTCCATCACTCCTCTTCTGTTTTCACTGTCATGTCTGACTGAATCTTCAAAGCAAGGTGTGTGCGTGAGTGTGTGTGTGTGTGTATGAGTGTGTGTGTGTATGTGTTTGTGAGTGTGTGTGAGTGTGTGTGTGTGTGTGTGTGTTGTGTTTGTGTGTGTGTGTGTGTGTGTGTGTGTGTGTGTGTGTGTGTGTGTGTGTATGTGTGTGTGTGTGTGTGTGATTGTTTTGTGGTATTAGTGTTTTCTCTTGGTAAGATCTCACAGCTCCACACATTTCTTTCTCTGTCGGTCTCTCATGTTCAGACATTGTATTAGTTTCTGATTCACATCTTTCGCCTTACAGTTAAAAGAGCCAATCACCTTTTTGATAAGCGACATCACCTGACTTTTCATACAGAATGCACATTTGCATTAGCCGCACCAACCTGATAGTGTTTGTTTTATTTGTTAAAGAATTGGATGTTGGGGGCCTGGGTAGCTCAGTGGTAAAATATGCTGGCTACCACCCCTGGAGTTTGCTAGTTCGCTAGTTCGAATCCCAGGGTGTGCTGAGTGCCTCCAGCCAGGTCTCCCAAGCAACCAAATTGGCCTGGTTGCTAGGGAGGGTAGAGTCACATGGGGTAATCTCCTCGTAGTCGCTATAATGTGGTTCATTCTTGGTGGGGCACGTGGTGAGTTGAGCACAGATGCCGCAGTGGATGACATGAAGCCTTCACATGTGATATGTCTCCATGGCAATGTGCTCAACAAGCCACATGATAAGATGCATGGGTTGATGGTCTCAGATGCAGAGGCAACTGGGATTCATCCTCCACCACCCGGATTGAGGCGAGTCACTACGCGACCACAAGGACTTAAAAGCACACTGGGATTTAGGCATTCCAAATTGGGTGAAAAAAAAAAAAAAAAACATTGGATGTTGAACTTAGAATATATGACTAAAATAAAAATAATGTGGATTAGGGTTGAGTAAAAATACTATATAGATTTTCCGTATAATCACAATCTTCATGAACAGTCTCAAGATCCATTGTTAAAATCCCAAGATTGATCCTTTATGAAGTTCAGAATTGAGATCCTTTCACTGTGTGTTGAGAGTAAAGTTCGGTTTGACTCATTCTGTTTAATGTGTGTCCAAAGATAGATCCACGCAATCCATCTGTCATTGATAATATCTTTTTTAATATCTTTTCAGTTCTCTACAGTCAGTTGTTGATCAGAAACAACAAAAATGAAACATTTAATCATGATAAAGAAGCTATACCACTCTTTTTTTCATACATTTTCACTAACTAAAACAAAACACGGAACTGCTGGTTTTCTTAAAGAGACAGTACCGTTTTAGCACTTGTTCTGAAAATAAGTGTTAATACCTGTAATTAGTAAAAATGTGCATGAAATATACAATATGTATATTGGCCTGCAACCTTTATTGTTTACATGCACAATTTGTACGAATACATTTGTACTGTATACATGTTAATATTGCTGCTGTCTACCAAAACTTATGATAAAATAAAATTTGTCACATTAATATTTCCCAGTGTATCAAATTAATATCCCCTGCCCTGTATAATTTAACAGCATTAATCTGTTCTAATTGCACATTTCACTCTCACTTGGCCTGGTTTTATTTTTGTTGTTGCTGATGAATATACATCATAAATAATACTTCTGTATGATATTTAGCTTTTGATAGGTGCTTTTGAGCATTACTAATGGTGCTGTGGGGTTACTTATGGTAAAAAAGATAGTGAGACACTGATCTAAGCTAAACAACCACAATTTATGATACCAATTGTTGTCAGATTTTATTGATGATTTGAAATATGTTCTTTTATAGTAATCTTGAGCAACCTTTCTGGAGATGTCTGTCTTTCCCCATTCAAGTAAATATGAGCTGTACTTATATCCAGAGATACATTAAAGGAATATTTTGGGTTAAATACAACTTAAGCTTAATTGACAGTTTATGGCCTTCGTAGTTTGACCTTCGTTTATTTAACCAAAAAGCACAAATCTGTGTTTCAGTGAGACACTTACAATGTAAGTCAACGGGGCCAAATTTTGGAGGGTTTAAAGTTAGAAATGTGAAGCTTATAATTTTATAAAAGCACTTGCATTTATTCAATCTGTAGTGTTTACAGATTGACTCCACTGACTTCCATTGTAAGTGTCTCACTGTCAACCAGATTTGTGCTTTTTTTTAAAGAAAAGGAAGGACAGGTCGAAAATTAAGTTTTGTGGTAATCAATATTATGCCACAAATGCTGTCGATTGAACTGAACTTCAGAATATTCCTTTAAGGAACATGGCGCCAAGTGACTTGCCGTAAAAGGGACTTTTTGTTATAGTCTGACATTTTCGCCATTCTTTCCTCTAAAAATAACTGCCACAGTAAGGTCTGCATATTCTAATGAAGTACATAAACGCAAATGCTCCTAGCTGCACTGGCATTTTTGTTGTGAAATGTGTCGGAATGAAATTCTTAACGCGACACAAGTATGCGTTCCTTTCTCAGCGAGCATCAACATAAACTGTCTTCTGCGGTCAGTTTTCTCGGTTTAATCTAAATGCCAAAGCACAAAATACTTCAATTTTTCACATGCCACTGGGTCTCGCAGACAGTGCGCATGATACAAATTGAATCATTAGCACAGTACGTGTGGACTGTTCACGTGCAGCCCAGTTTTTCTATACACATGGACAGTCCGTGCCTGATGTTGACTGTGCTAGAAGAGTATTACAAAGCAGTTGTAGTGTGCATGTGCTGAATGCGTCCGTAATGGGCGTTGCAGTTTTATATATTACCAATAGAGAGATCTACCCCCTATAGACTCTCTCTCTCTCTCTCTCTCTCTCTCTCTCTCTCTCTCTCTCTCTCTCTCTCTCTCTCTCTCTCTCTTTCAGAAGTCCCTCCTACAGTTAGTGAAGGAGGAGGCACATAAATTGCATGAGACGAGCCCCCAAACCACCCTGTCACAGAGAGAGAAGCATACAGATTTTTCTCCCAGCAGGAAACACACAGATCACATACGCTGCTCTCACACATACATGCGTGTGTCTCCAATGACAGACGGAGCACATGCTTGCTCTCTCTCTCTCTCTCTCTCTCAACCTGTCAGAGAGATGTGTATGTGTGTCTGTGTCTCCTCCCCCTCTCTCTCATCTCTCACTTCTCTCTTTCTCTTCCATCCCTTCATTCTTCTATTCTCTCCTGAGTGAACGGATACAGGACGGCCACCTGTCTTCTTTTCCTCTCTGTCTCTTTCTCTCTCTCTCTATGTTTGTGGCTCTGTTCTGGATTATCGAGTAGGAATATCTCTGGAGTTCTCTCATCGGTGGACAGCATCATCTCTCATTGTGTTCTCAGGACTCTCTCTGATTTTCATGGGAAAGACACTGGAGCAGCACCCGATGTACCCGCACTACACCTGTTATTACCCACCATACACACACAGCAAGGTACTAACCTGACTCGACCTGCTCATGCCGACTCATCAACATCATCATCATCTCACTCTCTCTCTCTATCTCTCTCTGTCTCTCTCTCTCTATCTCTCTCTCTCTCTGTCAGTTGATTAATTGGCTGGCCTTTACACTGATGAGTTGACAGTTGTGCATGCGTGTCTTTTTCAAAATCAAATTGTAAGGTTGTAGTTAGGGCTGGGTATCAATTAAAGATTTGCTTCGATTCTGATTCACAAGCTGTTGATTCAATTTAGATTTTGATTCATTTAGGTATATTTCAGTTCCCTGTCTGTCACTCACTCGATGTTGTGTCGATGTAGTGACACTAGGGGTTCGATCTTGAGAGCCCCAATCACCTTTACTTAAAATAGAAAAGGCCAATGAGAATTGGCGAGTGGAATTTGCATGTCACTCTCCGCCCCAGACATACTGGTATAAAAGGAGATGGCGTGCATCACTCATTCAGATTTTTTCTTCAGAGCCAAATGCATGTGTGTTCGTCCCTGTCACCAACGCTTACGCTGCTGGATTTACGGCGCATATCAGCGTTCACCCTCACACGGTCGAGCGTTGTGCTTCCCCTGGGCGCTTTGGCGGCCGAGTCTGCAGGTGCTAAAAGAGTATATTTTAAAGAGTATATTTTCTTCTAAAAGAGCTCGCACAAACGATTGCTGTCTTTTTAAAGATGCCTTTCACCTTTGTGCTACTGGATGTGGCCATTATCTCTCCTCTCCGGATTCCCATGAGATCTGTCTCGATTGCTTGGGGCGCCAGCACGCCAAGGCAGCTTACATGGAGGGGGCATGTTCTCATTGCGAGAACATGCCCATGAGAATGTCGCGGTTGCACCTTCCTCACCTCTTTCTTTGTGAAGCAGGGAGCCACCGCGGCTGCTTCCCTGCCCAGTCCGTCCTGGGCTGATACTCAGGCGGCCATGTCGGCGAGCGCTGCTGGCGATCTGGATGTGGACATGGGAGCATTTCCACCGGCTCAACCCCCGCTGACCTCCCATCTCCCAGCACACGATGCAGGCGGTCCGCCTCAGCGTGGATTTAATGTCTCATTCGGGACTCCTGACGAGGATGAGTTATCGGTTGCAGCATCAAAGGGTGGGCTTCTGCTGTCGGAAGCAGACGAATCTTCTGAGCTCCCGCCCACGGGTGGTAGAGCTCAGGATGAGGTGGACGCTGAGATGGCAGCCATGCTTGCCCGGGCAGCTGCGAACATCGGGCTAAAGTGGAACCCTCCACCCTGCCCTGAGCATTCACGGCTGGATGATTGGTTTTTGGGCTCGGAGCGCAACTCACGGCCATGCCCCACCCTGGTGCCTTTCTTCCCGGAAGTGCACAAGGAGCTAACGAAGTCATGAAAGGCACCTTTTTCTGCCCGTATACACTTCGCGGGCTCGTCCGTCCTGACTACCCTCGATGGCAGAGCGGCTAAGGGATATGTCGAGCTTTTATTTATGTCCACAGGGCGCATCCACATGGAGGGACTGACCAAGGCTCCCTTCCAAGGCCTGTAAGTTCTCTTCCTCATTGATGATGAAGGCTTACAAGGCCGTGGGTCAAGCCACTTCCGCCCTGCACGCCATGGCCATCCTGTAGGTCCACCAGGCCAAGGTGTTGAAAGATCTGCACGAGGGTAGAACTGACCCGGGGCTTATGCAGGAACTGCGTACCGTGACCAACCTCGCCCTACGGGAGACGCAGGTCACGGCGCGTGCCCTGGGCCGGACGATGTCTACTCTCGTGGTCCAAGAGTGGCACCTGTGGCTGAACCTTGTGGAGATACGTGACGCTGAGAAGGTTCGCTTTCTCAATGCGCCCATCTCTACACTGTCGAGGACTTCGCACAACAGTTCTCAACGTTGAAGAAGCAGATGGAGGCGATCAAAAATATCTTGCCGCGGCACGACTCAGCGACCTTCAGGCCTCCGAAGTCCCGCACCCCATCTGCCTCTCGCCAGGGTCGTCCTCCTGCGGCGCTGGCCCCAGCACCCGTACCATCGGAGCCCGTACGCCGGTCTTTGAAAAGAAGATCCTCCCATAGGAAGGCGGCTCCACCCGCCCATCAGCCGGCCCCCAAGAACCCCGGACGGGCTTCGAGGCGGCCCTGACACGGGCGACCCAGGGATGAGATGACTGTCTCCGACCGGTCTGGTCCGAGTGAACCTACCAGCCCCACCATCGCCCCTGGGCCAGCGTATGGTGAGTATAACCCACATGGTCACCACCACTGCGGTGCGGGGCGAGGGTGCCTCCTTCCTCCGGGCGAAGGGAGCAATAGAACCCGTCCCCATAGCCAAGTCACACAAAGGCTTTTACAGTCCTTATTTTATTGTGCCCAAGAGAGGGGGAGGGTCGCACCCAATATTGGACCTGCGTGCCTTGAACAAGGCCTTACACAGGCTCCCGTTCAGGATGTTAACACAGAAGCACATCCTGGCATCAGTACGCCATCGACCTGAAGGACGCATACTTTCACGTATCGATCCTTCCTCGTCACAGACCCTTTTTCGGTTTGCCTTCGAGGGACGAGCATACCAGTACAAGGTCCTCCCCTTCGGTCTGTCTCTGTCCCCAAGTGTCTTTACCAAGGTCGCAGAGGCTTCCCTGGCCCCGTTAAGGGAGAAGGGCATACGCATACTCAATTATTTCGACGACTGGCTAATCCTAGCTCACTCACGGGATCTATTGTGTGTGCACAGGGACCTTGTGCTACAGCACCTCGACCGACTTGGGCTTCAGGTCAACTGGGAGAAGAGCAAGCTCTCCCCTGTGCAGAGCATCTCTTTTCTCGGTATGGAGTTGGACTCGGTCACTCTCACGGCACGTCTCATGACCGAGCTTGCACGGTCAGTGCTGACCTGCCTGAAAAGCTTCAGGCAGAATGTAGCAGCACCAGTGAAAAAATTTCAGAGGCTCCTGGGGCATATGGCATCCTTGGCGGCGGTTCTCCCCCTCGGGTTGTTGCATATGAGACCACTTCAGCACTGGCTACAGACTCGAGTCCCAAGGTGGGCATGGCACCATGGCATCCAGTGTGTGACATCATGCCACAGTGCCATCAGAGTTTCAGCCCTTGGACAGACCTCGCATTTATACGGACGGGTGTTCCCTTAGAGCAGGCTTCAAGGCATGACAGACACCTCGAACTCAGGCTGGGGCGTGGTGTGCAATGGGCAAGCAGTATCCAGGCTCTGGACAGGGCCCCAACCTCAATGGCACATCAACTGCTTAGAGTTGCTGGCAGTATCGCTGGCCCTGCGGAGGCTTCGGCTGTTGATTCAGGGCAAGCCTGTGTTGGTCCGGACCGACAACACAGTGACCGTGGCATACATAAACAGCCATGGCGGTGTACACTCACGTCGCATGTCGCAACTCGCCTGCCGCCTCCTCCTTTGGAGTCAGCAGACGTTGAAGTCTCTGTGAGCCACTCACCTTCCGGGCGTCCTCAACCATGCAGCGGATGCGCTCTCATGGCAGGTAACGCTTCGCGGGGAGTGGAGACTCCACCCCCACATAGTCCAACTGATTTGGAAGAGATTCGGGGAGGCACAGGTAGACCTGTTCACCTCCCGTGAGTCCTCTCACTGCCCCCTTTTGTACTCCCTGTCCGAGGCTCCCCTCAGCATGGATGCCCTGGCACACAGCTGGCCTCGGGGGCTATGCAAGTATGCGTTTCCTCCAGTGAGCCTCATTGCACAGACACTGTCAGGGAGGATGGGCAGCAAGTCCTGTTCGTTGCACCATACTGGCCCAACCGGACATGGTTCTCAGACCTGATGCTCCTGGCAATATCCCCTCTCTATACAAGGCAGCTGTATGCCTTGAAGTGGCATCTCTTCACGAACTGGTGTTCTTCCCATGGGGAATACCCACAGAGGTGCGTAGTCAGGTCTGTGCTGTCTTTTCTACAGGAAGGGCTGGACAGATGGCTGTCTCCCTCTACCCTGAAGGTGTATGTGGCTGTTATAGCAGTGTATCACGATACACTGGATGGGAGACCCTCACAGCAGCACGACCTGATCACCAGGTTCCTCAAAGGTGCGAGGAGGTTGAACCCTCCTAGACCGCACCTGATTCCCTCTTGGGATCTCTCTGTGGTCCTACCTGCCCTACAGAGAGCCCTCTTTGAGCCCCTGGAGCAGGCTGAGCTCAGAACTTTGTCACTGAAAACGGCCCTCCTGGTGGCACTCACTTCCATCAAGAGGGTGGGGACCTACAGGCGCTCTCTGTCACCAGCGAATGCCTGGAGTTCAGGCCGGTACACTCTCACGTGATCTTGAGACCCCGGCCCGGTTACGTGCCCAAAGTTCCCACCAGTCCCTTTTGAGACCAGGTGGTGAACCTGCAAGTGCTCCCTTCAGAGGAGGAAGACCCAGCCTTGTAGTTGCTGTGTCCAGTTCGTGCCCTGCACATCTATCTGGACCGCACGCAGAGCTTCAGATGCTCGGAGCAGCTCTTTGTCTGCTTTGGAGGGCATCAGAAGGGGAAATCTGTCTCCAAACAGAGGCTGGCCCATTGGATTGTGGATGCCATTTCCTTGGCTTACCAGTCACAAGACCTGCCGTGCCCCTTGGGAGTTTGGGTGTACTCCACTAGAGGTGTTGCGTCCTCCTGGGCACTGGCATGGGGGGCCTCTCTAGCAGACATATGCAGAGCTGCGGGTTGGGCTACACCCAATACCTTTGCAAGGTTTTACAACCTACACATAGAACCGGTTTTATCCCGAATGTTACAAGGTAACAGCAGGTAGGCCGGGCAGCCGGTTGGGTGTACCACTTGCATTACACCTTTCCCCTTTTTCAAGGTGATAATGTGCATTGTTTTGTCCACAACAGTTCTACGTAACTGCTGAACCCTTGACACCTCTCTAAATCTTAGGCACTGTTGATGAACTTGGCAGAGGAGTGACGCCACCTGGCCCAGTACGCGTGGTATGCCCCTTTTCAGGTGAGCCTGTGTACTTGGGCTCAGTGCTCCATATGTGGTGATTCCCCTCTGGGTAATCCTGTGTGATGCATTTCCACTGTTCGGTTTCCCCTCTGGTGAACCCCGTGTTTCCCCTCATCAGAACCATGCTCTGCTTCAGCCACTGTTGCTGTGTACCCTCTCCGTAGATAGGTTCCTCCCAGTGGTATCATTCCATATGCAAACTTCCCCATTGGTAAGTCCATGTGAGGTATTCTTCACATGTTAACCTCCCTCTGGTAGGATGTTGTCTCCGTAGTGCCCTCCCTCCTGGAGAGGGAAGAGCACTTCCCAGCATTATTCTAGAAGGTGCTCGGCAGGAAATTGCTTAACAGCAAATATCAGGAAAGGCCACCGCTGTAGCCTCCTTGGGTAAGTGCCTCTTCCCCCCTTAACGGGACTAGGGAGACACCTTACCTAAACTCACTGGAAGGTCACAACGTGGTCAAGCGCTCGCTGAGAGGCACACAGCAGCTTGACCGTGTCCACTCTTCCATATCTCGTGACACGGTTCAGCGCCTGCGGCGTTTCCTATAGGAAACCCTAGTGTCACTACATCGACACAATGTCGAGTGAGTGACAGACAGGGAACTTCTGGGTTACTGGTGTATCCCCTGTTCCCTGATGGAGGGAACGAGATGTTGTGTCCCTCCTGCCGTGGCGCTGAACCAGCCGCTGACAAGGCCGGGACTCTCTATCGGCTCCTCAGCATAAATCTGAATGAGAGATGCACGCCATCTCCTTTTATACCTGTATATCCGGGGCGGAGAGTGGCATGCAAATTCCACTCGCCAATTCTCATTGGTCATTTCTATTTTAAGCAAAGGAGATTAGGGCTCTCAAGATCGAACCCCTAGTGTCACTACATCGACACAATGTCTCGTTCCCTGCATCAGGGAACAGGGGTTGCACCAGTAACCCAGACGTTATTATGTGCAGTTTACTTGCATATAAATCTGTCTCTTAGCTAATGCTGTAAATTAGACAGGGGAACTTCTAACTAGGTACATTTTTTATATAATAATACAAATAATACAAATAGATAGGTAAAGTTTGTCAAGACAAATGTTGTTGTTAACCTGTGACGTTCATTTGGAGCGCACACACATGTTCAGCTGATCAGATTGGGAGCAGCATCAAGCCAAGTGCTATGAACTTTTTTAATGAACATTTCTCGATTTGAAAAAAAAAAAAGAAGAAGAAAAAAGCATCAAAACATTTGAATTAATTGCTAACATCGAAATCGCCCAACCCTACTTTAAAATAAAGCTAATCAGATGGACAGGACGTACACATTACAGACACACACCAGCCGAGAGGGAGCATGGGAGATGGGCAGAATCAGGGTGAAGGATTATGTTCAGTGTGAGTCCAGAGGAACAGATTGGATGCACACAGCTGTATTTGTATTTAAATGGTTCTGTCTGGCTTTCATATACAGTCCAAAACTCAAACTGAAGCAATATGGCATGAAGATTCCTTAATGAGTTTTAAGGAAATGAACTTAAACCTAACGTCAAATTTAACCACACACTCTCTTTGTCCATCAGCCCTATGCCCCTCACCCTCACCCAATGGCTCTGCCCAGTCCAGGCAACTCCAGCTGTAGTCAGAGTGCTGTGGAACAGCTCAGTAAAACCAACCTGTACATACGAGGACTTCCACCTGGAACTACCGACCAGGACCTCATCAAACTCTGCCAACCGTGAGTACAGACAAACACTCACAATTAGTTAGGATGAAACTAAGATCAATGGGGCCAATCTGTAAATGTTAAAATACTCACTGTTTCAAAGGTATAGAAACAAGACATTAAGAATATGTGTTTTAAATTGGTTGCCATGATGATGTTATGCCATAAACCCTAAAACGACTGTAAAAATGGCGATTTGAACCACTTTACAGCTCAAATAATACACAAGTTTTAACAGAAGAATTAAAGTTATTTTATAAAATTGTAAGCTTCACGTCTTTAAACCTCTAAAAATTGGCCCCATTGTCTTCCATTGTAAGTGCCTCACTGCAACTTCTTTTTTTTTTTTTTTTAAGTAAAGGAGGGACGAGTCAAATACATTTTTGTTGTAATTAACATTAATCCACAAATGCTATCGATTGAGCTTAATGCTATGTATTGAACCCAGAATATTCCTTAAAAGGGGTCATGTCCTGAATTTATTTTTTCTTCCTTGAGGTTCACTTATAATGTTAGTAAAGTTTTTTGCACAAAATAATGTAGTATTACATGACATTTTTCTACCCTGTATTTGGCCCTCTGTCTGAAACGTTTGGTTTTGTGTGTACTTCACCTTAAAGACACGCCTACTGTTATTATTGGCTAACATCACTGAAAAACAAATGCCCTCCCGCCATTACAAGTGTGGAACTGTATTCCAAGAATGAAACAATGAATACTTGCAAGCGATTTATAAAATCTACTAAAAGCATTTCACAATCATTGATATGAACATATGAACATATGTTCGAATTTATGTAAAGCACACTATCAAACCACAACAGTTATTCGACTGAAATAATAATAGAAAACTGCAGAAAATTGTCACTATGTTTCTCATATGTGAAGGGTTAATAAATGTGTATCAAGCTGTATAGAGTGTTACAAGGGATGGTCGGCCCGGGGATTCCCCTGTTTGATATCACCGCTTCAATACAGTGTCAGGAAATAAGTGATGTTCATCGGCTGGCGAATCTGCCTCAAATGATTCGTGGGCGACCGGGCGAGGGGGTCTCCCTCAATAAATCGGCTGCTTAAATACAGGACAATGGGCGTACCGATGTGTTCATTTCAGCCAAAATGCGGGTCAACATGGCTATAACGAGACAGATACCATAACCTTCACCATTGTTTTTCATTGCTTTCTGCGCTCCACATTCTTCTGCCCTGTTTATATAATTTAACGTTGTGCAACCCCGCATCCACATGTGTGGACGTTGTATTTTGGCTTCGCTATACTCAGTGCATAATTTAAATGAATTAAAACTGACTGAATACTGTTCACAAGACTCTAGACTGTCATTTAAGAGTTAAAATTCTGGAGCACCGCGTCACATGATAAAACAGCATGAGGTTGATTTCTGTGAAGCGCTTTACTGGGTGCTGAGCCAACAAAAGTGCCTCTGGTAAGAAACCTCTTTAAGGTTTTTAATTTAAATCTGTTTGGTTGTAATGAGTAGCGTCTCTAGTTTCATTTGATATGTTGCTTTAAAAAAATATATATATATTGTCACCACTGTCCAATACGGTTCCATTCATTAACATTAGTAAATGCATTCCTATATATTTACTGTGCATTTTCACATTGAGAATAAATATATTTATGCAAAAGCTGAAACATTTTGCTTTCAGAGGCTTTATATGGAGTTAGGATGAAAATAAGGTGCATTTCAAACTGTTCTGAGACCAGTGCAGACAGACAGCTCACTGAAGGTTAAGTCATTCACTAAATAGGGAGCAAGGGAGCATCCTATAGCTCTCTATACAGTTAAGTGCATTCACTCCTAAAATCTGATCAAAAGCTCAGTTTCAGGCTGCAGATGATGTTTGGATCACTCAACATGTTTGACAGACATGTGACAATGATAATCAGTACAGAGATTCAGAATTTATAATGTATCAGTTTATTTTAACATGGTTGGCAGTGATTGGATGATGCTGGACATTACTTTAAATCAGAATTATTAATTCAGCTTTATAGAAAATCAGCTGTAATGTCTGTAACTTCACAAAAAATAACCAACACTCCTTGACACATAATAAACTATTTGATGAAAAAAATCTGACTTACTATAGCTTTTCACAACTTAGTCCCGCTGTCCACATATGAGGACATCAGTGTTTTTGCTTGTTTATAAGGTGCTACTAGTTACAACTCAAAAAGGTAAATGGAAAGGCACACAGCGGTCATGCGGGGGTCTCAGGAGGTTAAAGTCAAATCAATATTTAGTGAGGAATTGTGTATATCTTTGGTAAGTAACCATGTAATAAGCACAGTCCACTCCACTCCCTTTGGAGTCATGATCATGGTTTATTTTGCGATTAAAAATGACTGACTATACAATTCCTTACATATCAAACCAACACAAGCAGATAAAACATTAGAACTACTCTTAATACTCACAGACATTACTGTCGTGTCCAGTATTGTTGCCGCTGCATCTTTCATTACAAGTTTCTTTGCATAGCCATGAATCCAAACATTTATTCCCACATTCCGTGTTCAGGAACTTTGTTTGAATTTGTCACTCATTCCTAACATTGGGATCCTTCAGATGTCTATGCAGAGATACAGCTTTTCTACAACTAGGAACACAACAACATCTGGGGACCTAACTTTACTCTTTTCGATGGTCAAAATCAAACTACAGTTACAATACTATCACTTTCAATGTTGCAGTATCCCAGCCGCTTTCTCTCTCTGTTAACTCACCAACTGTGATGATTACATATGTTGTGGAGGCAGGAACTATGCAAATGATACTGCACTGTGATGTCACAATGTTTCAAAACGAGTCATTTCTGCAGGGTGGAAATATAACGGTAGCCAGCTGATAGATAGCTGTGCAATGAGTATAAAACCTCACTCTCCTGACCTCAAGAGGTGCACTAGCGACTGACACTAGAAGCTGTAGCCTTTAGCCTCCTTGTTAGTGCACCCGCCTCCCATGCCGGAGACACCAGTTCGAGTTCCTTACGGAGCGGGTAGAACAGGAGCGTCACAGAAACAATAGATGATCATTTTGGACTGGAGAGGAAGCTTTGAGTTCTGAAACTTACTGTATGTTTTTATAGTACAATGACCTCTTATACTGTATGTCAAAATATCAAGGAAAAGGTCATTCCTCATGACATGACCCCTATAATGTTTGTCTTAAATGTGTCATGTATTACAGATATGGGAAAATTGTGTCTACAAAAGCCATTCTGGACAAGAACACAAACCAATGCAAAGGTAAAAACACATTGTAA
The DNA here is from genome assembly GCF_019703515.2 of Myxocyprinus asiaticus. Lineage (NCBI taxonomy): Eukaryota > Metazoa > Chordata > Actinopteri > Cypriniformes > Catostomidae > Myxocyprinus > Myxocyprinus asiaticus. The sequence goes on from NC_059373.1 coordinate 1,625,254, forward strand.
CAACATTAACATATTATATCTAATATTATATTGAATGCATCTGTCTGTTCGCTCATGAGTTGTTTTTCACTCTAATTCATGTTTGTTTAATGTTGAAAACTGCTCTGTTATCATCATCTTTTTATCATAAAAGTGTGTGAATTGCACGTGTATCAAAAGAAAGCTCCTCTACAACAGGAGTGAAAAAGCGTTGTGATGTTTCTCGCAGTAGATGTTTCTGATGAGGCTTTCATTGGCTTAGAGTTTGTCCTTTAGAAGAACAGAGTGTTTGGAATAGAATACTAGTGCATACTGCACAGTATATACTGTATACTTCACGAGTGACAGCAGTGATCAATCATGAAAACACCATAATTGTGTTTTTCATCATTTCTGTTTCTTTAACTAGCTTTTCTCTCTGCCTCATTGTCACTCTTAACTTTCCGCTCATATGAATTTTTTCCCAGTGTTTCCGTGAGGAAGGATTTGAGGATTTGAGCTGTGAAGAGGGTTTTATAACCTATTTTCTCTCTAATTAAATCTTCATCTATCCTGGATAACGGGTCAGCGTTGACGGCTTTAATCCAATGAGTGTGTGTATGTGTACATTTAATCTGCCATGAAATTTTTATTACCACCAGTGTGACCCATATCTGCCGATACTGCCCTGAGAATGAAGGTGTGATTGAAAAACAGAATAAGAAAAGGAAAGACTGAGGGGTTGTGGGAGAGAGAAATCACTCATAAATATCTCATAACTCATTAATCAGGTTTGCGGGTTTGCTCTCTGCTCACTCTCTGATGGATGTGGTCACGAAGAGTCGAAAACACAATGGAAGAAAGTAAATTCTGAGAATGAGGTCTCCTTACCCTAGTTCTTGACTGGGTTGCTGCCATGGAAAAGAGAGTATAGAAAGAACAGCCTGATCTCATTTTTGCTAAATGAAATTACGTGCATTATTACACTTTTTGCTGCAGTTTCCCAGTGAAATGTCCAGCAGGGGGCGCCAAAAGCGAGTGAAATGGTGTTGTAATCAGACAAGGTTTTTAAGGTGAATATTAGATGGAGGTTTAAATGAGTAAAACGTACCACCAATAGTGTTCTAAAACATAATGAAAATGAAATGAAATGAGAGGTGAACAAAACAGACATTCCTAAACCAACGCCTAAACCTAACTGATAGTGTCCAAAAACAAAATGCGAAATGTAAAGCACACTGATGCCACCACGTAATTTCGTGTCGCTTCTATGTAACTCATTAACAAAGCAATGTGTAATAGAGTGTAAAAAAGTCATTATCAGCCATTGCAGACATGATTTGTGTGAAAGTGAATAAAACGCACAGTTGTTGTAGCACCTCTAATGTTAATTTCTCCCAGAAGCTGCAGCGAAATGTAAAACGTGACACGTAAAAGTCAGTTTGCAAAAATTTTGTTACAGTAACGTTCATTCTATGAGACTAAGTTGTGAAAGAGATGTTTAATGCAAGATTATAAACCGTAATGCTCAGGTTTCTCAAACACTGCTCGGTTAAAGGTGATCAGATCATGAAAACATCAACATTTTGAGGTTGAGTTTTACACCTTCTACTCACATGATCAGAAGTCATTGGTGTAGTTTTTCGTGAACAAAGAAACAAATTCGTTTTTCTACACTGAAAGTGAAAATTCTGTGCAACATCACTAAATCACAGCCAGTCAGAACATGTTTGATGGTTAATATAAAGTTATATAGAGCACGCTTTGGACCAAAATGTTTTTATTGGGCTCTTGTTAGAAGTAGAAACCAAGCGACTGTCGAAACGTCCCACTGTGATTGTTCATTTTCCTGTCTATGTGGCTGTTCAGACCAAATGCGTTCTTGTGCTAAAAAAAAAAGTAAAATGCAAATGTCTCGAGATGTGCTTTTAAAAGTTGCCATTCTTTTTTTTTTTACCTAACGTGGCATCTAAAAAATGTGCAGCTCCTGCACGAGACACTAAAAAAACAGCTAGATGCAGCAAAGCGGTCAAAAACGTCAGTCTAGCGTGCGTTTAAATAGAAAAACAATGGAAAAAGTGCAGACGGATGCAAACATTGTGCACGGTTTCAACAGCCCCCAACTGGGCAGTTATTGGACTAATGAGATTTCCCTGTGGGCGGGGCTACCAAGACTGACGCAACAGGAATCGAAACCAAGTGACCTACAAAATGTCCTGTTGCTTGTCGCTCTAAACATCACATAATGTGGTTGGATGTTGCCATCTTTTTTACCTAACATGGCATCTAAATAATCCGTGTTCATCAAAGACATTGATTAGTGCATATTCACATAAAAAAACAATGAAATAAGGAGTGTGGATGGATGTTTACAGTGCACTTTGTTTATACAAGTGGGCAGTTTTTGGTCAGAATGAGCTTCAGTGTGCACCAGATTTTATGTTAATGTGTGTGTGTGTAGGTTATGGTTTTGTGGATTTTGACTGTCCGTCTGCAGCACAGAAGGCCGTCTCCTCTCTGAAGGCTACAGGTGTACAGGCACAGATGGCAAAGGTAAGACCGAGATCTTCATCCTTCATCACTGTGTGTGAACTTGTTCCGAATTTTAGCATATTCAGTCACTGTGACACTGTAAATACACAGCTCTCTGGAATGCTTGATTGTGATTGGTCAGTGGTGGCATTCTGTAGTTAAATAATTTGCGTATAATGACACTGAACTGTAATTGACTGGTGTTGCAGTCAAGTGATTTCCTACATTGCTGCACTAGTGCTGTGCTGTCTTTCATCTTTCATAATGAAAAACTAGGGCTGTGGATTTAACACGTTAAAAATGAACGCATTAATCATGTCCCCAGACCGTAATAAGGAATATTCTGATCATAGGAGCAATTTAAGCTTAAAGTGGTACCTGTTTTCAGCAGGGGGCTGTAAGTGCAACTCCAGCTGTATAGAGAACAAACCATACTCAGGTTTGCTTGACACGCGCAACAGCACAAGATGAGGACGCGTTCTTGTGTTCAAGCACAGCTGGACAGAGCGCAACTCCGAATGCAGGGATCTCGAGAGGTTGAAACTACATTTAGAGTTTGAAACTACATTTTACATAACGTGATGCAACCAAAGTGAGACGCTCCAAAAGCGTCCGTCTGACGCATGTGTACATTGACAAGTTCTTATTAAAGCCCTGATAATAAATCTATCTCAGACAGATTGACGAATTCAATATTCAAAATAGAATTATTTTAAAAATAGAATTCAAAATATATTGCTGTGAACTTAAGGCCAATGTCTAGGCATATGTTCAATAATACATTGCCTTCTGAGGCCACTTTTTGTATTGTCTAATTAATGATTTATTTGTCTGCCACAATAATGCAATGCATTTTAATTATCTGAATTACTACATGCTACTATTTAGTATTCTTAATTATTGAAACTATTTGTTATTATTTAATCAATATATATTGAAATATTGTTACTTGAGGGTCTAAACAAATATTTATATTTGCTATAAATATGATTAATTAATCTGCATGTCATGTAATTAAATTACATGATTTGTAATTGATTCAAATTACAAATTTGAATCAATTGACAGCCTTTTAAAAACTTTACACTTAAATCAATATTTCATGTCCATTTATGTGTGAATTTTGTAAGTAATGTACAATAATGTACAGTCAGCAGCAATTTCTCCTTTTTGGACATTTTAAGTTTATATTTTAAAATTTTAAATCTTGTCAGCAGAGGAGCCACATACCGCCTCCTGTTCATTCAGAGACTCCTGGTGGGACCCCAAAGTCTTGTGTGGAAGCCACTAGAACAAAGCATTTTAAGTGGAGTGGATGGATTGAGATTTGATGCCGCTCTGTTTTTAATGGATTATACATCACAACACCATGCCATTTTAAATGTATTGATTGTACTCATTTGTTTGTAATTATTAAAATCAACAATAATTCTTGATTTTAACATATTCTAAAAAACTGATAAAATTTCCTGACCAGCCTTTATTTCTTCTGGTAATATAAACAGCAAGCTTTGCTTGGCCTACAATACAATGTAACAGTTGACACTTGTATTTCTGCATTAGACTATACTTGAAGCCAAGTGTGAAACTTTGCTTTGTAAAAAATACCCCTAATAAAGAAAATAAAATGTCAAAGAGATCAAACAGGGGAGAAAGTCTGTCACAGTTCATGCAACAATGATAAATAGTTTCTCTCACTGAACAAAGGACATTTATCACTTATAGTGGGATTCATTTTAGCCACAAAAGCATTAACAGCTACAGCGGCATGTCAAATTTGCCACTGAAGATCACCAGCCCTTTTAGTCAATGGTGATTTGGACAGTACTCTCCACACTGGTTTAGTTTCTTCTACAACCCCTATTTTTTCTCTCCACACTGTGTCTGTTCTGTCTTTCAACGTATGTTTATTAATTACTTTCACAATGTTTCTGTATAGCAACTTTCCCTTAATTGTACAAAAATCCACATATTCATGTTTACCCAGACTCAACAGTGGACTACTGTAACTGGGTTAGTCAAGAGCAGGTGTAATTCTAATGTCAAGGAAAAAGTCATTAGCATCAGTGAATATAACACCAATATCCCTCAAGTAGTGCTTTCTCTTTTGAGTTTAGGACCCCCACCAATTTGTCTAGGATCCTTTTGGCATATCGCACTGATCTGATTCCCAAATGTAAGGCAACAGTCTCTGCATCTTTTAGCCCAGGACCTGCTTTATCAACAATGTCCCTCAATTGTAGAGATTTCTGTGAAAAAGTAAGTCTTTAAGTCCAGGAGTGTCTTCTACCGACACATCAAGACAAGCTCCAAAAACCATAGGTTCTTCAAGCAACTAAAGAAAAGAGGTCACTGAATCTGCCCACTGATGCTTAAAAAGTGTCCACACTTTGAAAAGACTTTGATAAAAAGAAGGTATTCCAGTAAAGTCCAAAAAAGTATAATCCATTAAAAACAGGGCGGAAAAAACAGAAAATCTCAATCCATCCACTCCACTTAAAATGCTTTGTGCTAGTGGCTTCCACACAAGACTTTGGGGTCCCATCAGAGTCTCTGATTGAACGGAGGCGGTATGTGGCTCCTCTGCTGACAAGATTAACAAGGCCTTGACCTCCTTCATCTTTAGATAGGAAAAGAATGCTTTGAGGGGTCCAGTACAAATTGTCCCAGAAAAAGTTTACCATCTCTCCTTGAAGCTTTGATAAAAGCCCAACAGGAGGATATATGCAAGCGAGTCTGTGCCACAAAGAGGATGCCACCAGGTTGTTGATTATAATTGTGCGCCCTCTATATGACATTTGGGGAAGTAACCATTTCCATTTTTGCAATAGTCCTTTCATTTTGTGTAACATTCCATCCCAATTCCTCTGAATAAAATAATTATTACCTAAAAAACTCCTCAGTGTTTTAAACCACCCCTTTTCCAGGCAAATCCTCTTGGTAGGTTGGGGTGCCCTCTATTCTATTCCCCCATTAACAGACCTTCACTTTTCCCCCAGTTAACTTTTGCAGATGAAATAATTTTAAAATTAAAAAAAAACAAAACTCTAGTTTGTTCACATCATCAGACCCAGAAATAAAAACAATTACTTCAACAGCATATGCAGAAAGGTAGAAAGAATGGCATTGTAAAACCATCTAACTCTGTTCATAATTTATGGAGTAGAGGTTCAATGGCCAGGGAGTACAGCATTCCTGAGATAGCACATCCCTGTCTGACCCCCCTCTGAACTTTAAATGGAGCACTCAAACCACCATAGAGAGTACACTCTCTGTAACAATGTTACAGTACATAGCCTTAATCATGCTAATAATGCCATGGCTGAACCCAAAGGCTTCCAAAGTATTTCGTAAATATACGTGTTCAACACAGTTGAAGGCTTTTTCCTGGTCTAAGGAAATCAGACCCAATCTAACACCATATAACCTTGACACATCTAAAACATCTCTAACTAGTGATATATTGTCAAAGATTGACCTGTTGGGTATACAGTAAGTCTGATCAGAATGTATCACTTGACTCATTATTTGCTTAACCTTGTAGCTAGAGCCTTCGACGGTATTTTATAATCTGAACACAAAAGAGAGATCGGCCTCAAGTTGTTTATATTTTGGAGATTGCCCTTCTTGAGTAATAGAGTGATGACAGCTTTTCTGCAACTTAGTGGTAGAAAGCCTTTTTTCAGATTATCATTAAGAACCAAAAGGATATCTTTATCAATCACTGACCAAAAGGTTTTATTTAAATCAACAAGTAACCAATCAATGCCAGGAGACTTCCCATTGTCCATGCCCATCAGGGCTGCATGGAGTTCCTGTAGTGACAGAGTCTGTTTAAGTTTAATATTAGAATCCTCAGCTACCTTTGGAAGATCATCAAAAAAAAAGCACAATCATCAGCCTCTGTGTACCAGTTCACATTTATATAAATCTGAGTAGAATTCAACAGCACGCTATTTCAGAAGACTCAGTAAGCTCTTGTCCTATGGCTGAGCATAAAGAATGAATTAAACGACTTTGGCCATTTTGTTTTTGCTCTTAATTGAAAAAGAACTTAGATGGAGCATCCATTTGTGTAATACTTTGAAAGCGTGAGCGGATTAGTGCCTCTTGTGCTTTAACACCCAACAGGTCAGCAAGTAAATATTTTTTGCATATGCAGCTTTCAAATTTTCACTATCACCTGTAGATGCAGTTGCACCTAACAAATCCATTATTTCATTTTCTAATGCTTTCATTGACTGAGCCATTTCTCTAGTAACATTATGAGTGTACCCCTGGCACAATTGCTAAATATGCACTTTACCACAATCCCACCAATGTTGTAAGGAAGTGTAAATGTGTTTTTGTTCCTTACAATTGTTCCAGAACAAAGTAAAAGTTTCAACAAACTAATTATCATTTAAAAGTGACATATTAAAATGCCAATAGGCGCATTTCGACTTCAAAGAATTAACAAAAATATTACAAATAACTAAGCTGTGATCAGAAAAGCCTACTGAAATAATTTTGCAAGTTTTAGAGAGATTTGCTTGAAACTTGAACACATGCAATCTGTTATGTCTTGCCAAAAAAAAGATTACCCCTACTATGGGCCCAGGTATATTGTCTACTCTTATTATTCACATTCCTCCAAACATCACACAAATCAAAAGTTCTTATTAATTGTGTGAGAGCTCTTTGAGAGGTAATGTGTGGCTCTAAGTGATTCCTGTCTAATTTATAATTTTCCGTACAATTACAATCTCCACTTAAGAACAAAAGCTCTTATGGACTTAGGTTTTTCAAAGCAGTACTGATTGTGTCTAAAAAAATTATTCCAGTCCCCTTTGTACGTGCATAGATATTTAAAAAAGTAATTATGATGTTTTCAAACTTGGCTTTAACTTTTAAAAAACACCTCTTAACTATTTCTTAACAGCCATAACCCACTAGTAGAAGACAAATGATTTAAAATATCTGACCGTCTCAATCTCTTTTCCAGTCCACTTTTAATATCACTGTGTGATTCTTGAAGGAACATTACAGCAGTATGCTTTTGTTTTATAAACTCAAACAAAGACATTCTTTTCTGACTGTCTCTGGTACCATTTAGATTAAGCATTCCGATTTTAAAATCATTCATATTAAATGATGAATTTTTAGAGAAACAAATATTTTTACCAACTACAAAACACCATATCCTAACACTGTAGGGAATCAACAACTGGCTGATGACCCGAATGTGTTTTACTGTAGATTTGAAAAGCCCAGTCACACACTCCACACCCGCTCTGACCTTCACAGCACACAAACATTTACACTTCTGCAACCACCCTCCTCCTCTCTCCTGTGATTTTGGGTTTCTTTGGGACGGGGATGATTGTGGAGCATTTGAAGCAGCAGGGAACTTCACACTGCTCCAGTGATCTGTTGAAGATCTGTGAAGAGGATGTGTGCCAGGTCTTCCGGAAACAGAGGACGAAAAGCACGGGACCCAGATGGTGTTTCCCCCACTTGTCTAAAATCCTGTGCTGACCAGCTGGCCCCCATCTTCACACAGATCTTCAACAGATCACTGGAGCAGTGTAAAGTTCCCTGCTGCCTCAAATGCTCCACAATCATTCCCGTCCCAGAGAAACCCAAAATCACAGGATTTAATGACTATAGACACTTCACTCTGACGTCTGTTGTCATGAAGTCATTTGATAGACTGGTATTGGCCCACCTGAAGGACATCACTGTACCCTTCCTGGATCCCCTGCACTTTGCCTATCGAGCAAACAGGTCTGTGGATGATGCAGTCAATATGTGACTAGATTACATACTTCAACATCTAGACAGACCAGGGACTTATGCAAGGATACTATTTGTTGACTTCAGTTCGGATTTTAACACCATCAACCCCGCTCTCCTATGGACTCAATTAACCCAACTCTCTGTTACTGGCTCTATCTGTCAGTGAATCACCAGCTTTCTGACACATTACACAGGCAGCAGCTAGTGAGAATGAGGAAATTCACTTCCAGCACATGTACAATCAGCACTGGTGATTGTGGGATGTGTGCTCTACCCACTACTCTTCTCCCTGTACACAAATGACTGCACCACTAAGGACCCCTCTGTCAAGCTCCTGAAGTTCGCAGATGACACTTCAGTCATTGGCCTCAACAAATACCTACTTATATCCATATTTCATTTATATTCTTTAACATATCCTACCTTTTCTTCAATACATTATATCACCTGCACATAACTGTATATCAGTATTTAAAATATTCTAACAACATTATTGGTCTATTGTATATTTCTCTTTTTTTATCTATATCTTATTTTTGTCTTTTTATGTCACTATATGTATATATGTATAATAACACCAAGATGCTTTCAGCATGTTACATGCAACATGCAAGGGGCACAGGTTTTGGACCACTGTTACTCTCCATTCAGCAAATTGGACCACTTACAGGCAGAAACTGAAACAGGAGGCACCCACCCTCAGAACGATCCAGTGCTGGTCGGACCAGTCGGATTCTATGCTACAGGACTGTTTTGATCATATGGAAGTGCATAGAAGATGTGGTGCCAACCGAAACAATACGGATCTACCCCAACAGAAAACGTCATGGTTACTTGAGTAACCTCCATTCCCTGATGGAGGGAACAAGACGTTGTGTCGATGTAGTGACACTAGGGGTCACTCTTGGGAGCCCGAGACACCTCTGGTCTTTGATAAAAGGCCAATGAAAATTGGCAAGTGGTGCATGCCACTCCCCCGGACATACGGGTATAAAAGGAGCTGGTATGCAACCACTCATTCAGGTTTTATGCTGAGGAACCGAGACAAGGTCTGGCCATTTCAGCAGGTAGTTCAGCATTGTGGCAGGAGGGACACAACCTCTCGTTCCCTCCATCAGGGAACGGAGGTTATGCAAGTAACCAGGACGTTCCCTATCTGTCACTCACTCGACGTTGTGTTGATGTCGTTGCGTCGCAACTGGCTGAACTGTTTTATGTGAACTGGCGGTGTGTGATAGGCAGACAACTGTGTGCCTCGTAGCCAGTGCACCAGGCCGACACGTAACCTCCCCCAACATAGTTATGAGTGTCAAACGGCCCTTTGGGGACAAGTCGACTACCCAAAAGATAGAGATAGGCTAGCCCAGTCGTGGCCTCTTTTCCCCTTCTTTTTTTTTCACTCCCTAAAAAAAAAGGGGGATTATCTGACTGGGCCGACCAGGTCTAGTCGGGGGGTGTCCCTCCCAAGGGGAGGACACCGCAGAGACCACACCTCACCCAGAGAGAGGGGGTGATATTTAAGTGGAAAATACGTCACATGGTCTTGCCGATCATGTGGAGAAGTCTCATGGTAGATCCTACCCAACGGGGAAGGAGTTACTACAAACATGGAGACTGTGGCAGAGGGGGCTCTGTCCAAGGAAGACACAGTTTTCCAACAGGGAAATGAATTAGCGGAAGAAATACATCGCATGGGGTTACCTTACAGGGAAATGCCACATGCAGAGCACATACCCCACAACAGGGCTCTTAGTTAGCACGTGTACTGGGCTGGCAGCGAGTCTCTCCGAAAACTTGACTGCCACAGGGCTCGGAGGAAGTCAACCAGAGAACATAGTTTGTGAACACTACTGGGAATTAATGGCGCACGTCTTCAGCTCAGAGGAGGTGAAAGGCACTATGTGCAAGCGATACACCGGGCAGGCTATCCCGGGCTTATCCGCTTGTATTGCATGCCACTACCCGGGATGAAACCGGTTACACCCGGAGGTTGTAGAACCTCGCAAGGTGTTGGGTGTTGCCCAGCCCACTGCTCTGCAAATGTCTGTTAGAGAGGCACTCCTGGCCAGGGCCCAGGAGGCAGCTACACCCCTGGTAGAATGGGCTCATAGCCCTACCGGGGGCAGCACGTCCTGGGCGTGATATGTCATAGCTATGGCGTCAATGAGCCAGTGGGCGATCCTCTGCTTGGAGACAGTGCTTCCTTTCCGCTGGGCACCAAAGCAGACAAAGTGCTGCTCAGAGATACTAAAGCTCTGCGTGCGATCCAAATAGATGCGTAAAGCGCGCACTGGACACAGCAATGACAGGACTGGGTCTGCCTCCTCCTGGGGCAGCACTCGCAGGTTCACCACCTGGTCCCTAAAAGGAGTCGTGGGAACCTTGGGCACATGGGTCTGGGTCTCAAGATCATGTAAGAGTAGCCTGGACTGAACTCCAGGCACATTTTGCTGACAGAGAATGCTTGCAGGTCTCCTACCCTCTTGATGGAAGTGAGCGCAGTCAGGAGAGCAGTCTTCATGGAGAGTGCCTTAAACTCAGCTGACTGCAAAGGCACAAAGGTGGCTCTCTGTAGATGCTGAAGAACTACAGAGAGGTCCCATGAGGGAACAAGGCACGGTCTGGAGGGGTTCAGCCTCCTGGCACCTCTCAGGAACCTGATGATCAGGTCATGCTTCCCTAAGGACTTACCATCCACTGTGTTGTGGTGTGCTGCTATAGCAGCAACGTACGCCTTCAAGGTGGAAGGGGACAGCCGCCCTTTCAACCTCTCCTGCAGGAAGGAAAGCACTGATCCGACTGCGCATTTCTGGGGGTCTTCCCGTCAGGAAGAACTCCACTTAGCGAACAGACGCCACTTAAAGGCATACAGGCGCCTCGTAGAGGGGGCCCTAGCCTGAGTGATCATGTCTACCACCGCAGGTGTCTGTGCAAGTAGGCTCACTGGGGGAAACGCATATTTGCGCAGGCCAGGGGGCCAGCTGTGTGCCATTGCAAACAGCGCCCCGGCCCGTTTTGGAGGCGTCTGTCATGACCACGACACGCCTGGAGACCTGCTCTAGGGGAACACCTGCCCGTAGAAACGTGATGTCAGTCCAAGGTCTGAAGAGGCGGTGACAGACCGGCGTGATGACCACGCAATGTGTCCCGCGGTGCCATGCCCATCTCGGGGGGATACCCGGCAGAGGCAGTCCCATTGGGGTCCCCAAATCGCCCCCAGTGCTAGCCGCACTGGCCTCATACCCATGGGTAGAATGACCGAGGGGGGAGCCTCTGGGGTTTGCTTGCTTTCTTACAAAGGTAAGCCGCGACCGCATCATTGCCATGGACATGTTCTCGCAATGAGTACATAACCCATCCACGAAAGCTGTCTCCGCGTGAGCAGTGCCCAGACACAAAAGACAGTGATCATGAGCGTCAGAAGGCGAGAGATAACGAGCGCAACCAGGAATAACACACAAAGGAAAGGCATCTTTAAAATGATGCGTCTTTAAAAAGACGTTCCGTGTGTGCCGCTCTTTTAGAGAAATATACTCTTTTAGAGAAATATACTTTTTTTTATATTTTTATTTCTGCCGAAGCACCCAGGGGCATTAACAGGACAATTACTGGCGTCCTGTTGCTCTGACTCCAATAATCAGCAAATAATTGAGAGACTAATCAGGTAACACATTTGCTCTTTGCTGCCTGCCTCTCTGGATCCACTACAGTTTGCTAACCTTGGCAACCACTCCACTGATGATGCCATCGCTTTCACTCTGCATACTGTTCTCTCCCACCTGGACAAAAGGAACACATATGTGAGAATACTGTTTGTGGACTACAGTTCAGCATTCAACACCATAGTGCCCTCCAAGCTCTGGGCTCTGGGCATGAACAGCTTGCTGTGCAGCTGGATCCTGGACTTCCTGACAGGCAGATGCCAGGTGATCGGAATGGGCAGTAACATCTCTATTCCAATGACCCTCAACACTGGAGCTCTGCAGGGCTGCTTTCTCAGCCCACTCCTGTACTCTCTCTATACCCACAACTGTGTGGCCACACACAGCTCCAACATCATCGTCAAGTTTGCAGATGACACGACTCTGGTAGGCCTGAACACAGATGATGACGAGACAGCCTACAGAGAGGAAGTGCATTCCCTAACACGCTGGTGCCAGGAGAACAACCTTTCTCTCAACGTCAACAAGACCAAGGAGCTTGTGGTGGACTACAGGAGACTGGACAAAACACAGCCCCATCACTATCGACGAAACACTGGTGGAGAGAGTCTGCAGCTTCAAATTCTTCAAAAAGAGTTCACATCTCTGATGACTTCACATGGTCCGTCCACACAGAGGCCATAGTGAAGAAGGCCCTTCTTCCTGAGATGACTGAAGAAGTTTGGGATGAGTCACAACATCGTTCTACATGTGCACTATGGAGAGCATTCTGACTGGCTGCATCACTGTCTGGTACGGGAACAGTACTGCTCTCAAAGCGCTGCAGAGAGTTGTACGAATATCCCAGCACATCAGTGGAGGTGAGCTTCCCTCCCTCCAGGACATCTATACCAGGCGATGTGTAAGGAAAGCATGGAGGATCATCAGAGACTCCAGCCATCCAAGCCATGGACTGCTCTCACTGCTACCATCTGGCAGACAGTACCGCAGCATCAGAGCCCGCACCAGCAGGCTGCAGGACAGCTTTTTCTTTTTTTGAACTGCTAACAACACCATACTCTAGGACCTTAACACTAAATTCACTGGATTTAACTGGACTAAATATGTATATATATATCACATCTATTGTTATTAATATCTACCCCTTCATGCACATCTGAGAATTCATGGCAACACATTAGTATATTCCACACATCACTGCACGTTATTTATACTATGTATACTGTACTTAATTTAATTCAGTGCAATTTCCTCTAACTGTTCAGTTTGTGTATTGTGTAATGTGTATTGTGTAACATGCAAACTGTGTAAACATCTGTGTATTGTTATTCTGTATAGTGTTATATTGTTATTCTGTTTATTGCTAATTGTCATTCTGTATATTGTTATTCTGTATACTGTTTTATTGTTATTGTGTACATTGTTATATTGTTATTGACAGATTTTTTTTCTTTTGGTGGGGACTTTGAAGATGGATTTTGCTTCCATCTCAAAGTCAACATTACCAGAATTGTCCTGTTTATCAGTAATTGACACAGTATCTGTAGGTACAGGAGGGTCACTGACCATGTTAGTGGGCTCGACCACCTAGGGTTCAGCCACAGTGACAACCGCCACTGAAAAAAACCCCACAGTATTCTCAGCCACAGCAGGTTTACTTGATACAGTCTCGACTTCACCCAGCACAACAGTAACTATCTCATTCAAAGCAGGCGCAACGGTGGCCACTACGACAGACTCGGCCTCAATGGACTCAGTCTGCTCAGTAGCGTTTTCATCAGTTTTTTCAGGACAAGCACATTGAAGATGACCTATTTTACCACAGCCAAAGCATTTCATAATAATTTCAGATGTTGCATAAACCGTATAATCAAAACCATCAACTTTGACAATAAAGGACAG